>NC_135806.1:11152953-11452953 GCF_964213995.1 Mustelus asterias
AAGTAAAAAAAAAAGTCCAATTAAAAGTTAAATGATTATACAATTAAGTAATTGAGTCATAGGGCTGAATTTTCCCATCCTGCCCGCCACAGGAATCGCCACGGCTGGGGCATGGACCATGCAAAGATCTGTTGACTTTGGGTGGGATTTTCCAACCTTGGGGCAAGTGCCGCTGGAAACTCCTGCTCCAGGCATTTTACAGCACCAAAAGAGGCCCTTTGGCCCATTGTGTCTGCACCAGCTATCAAGAACCTATCTATTCTCATTCCATTTCTCGGTCCATAGGCTTGTAGGAAAAATCAGTCCACAGTTAACAGGATTTGAACCTGTGCGGGGAGATCGCAATGGATTTCTAATCCATCGCCTTAACTACTTGGCCATGACTACCAACTTGCTTGTCTTTGAGACGTAGGTTATTGAATGCTGTGGTTGTTCGAAGTTAAGTAGTTCCCTGGAGAATTCTGGACTTCACTTTGAGCAGGTCTGCGTTCTGTTGAAGACACCCTTTTAGCTTCCAGATTGAGACGGAAAGAGAGAGAAAGATATTTATCTTTTCTTTCCAGCAGGTTTTTAGTTGACACATGTTTCTTTTTCCTCCTGCTTTCTTTATCAGATTCTGCTAACTAGAACTGTTCTTTTCAAACTCCTCTCTGTACACTCCCGCAACAAAATTTGATTAACATGTCTCCATTCATTGTTGTGGACTAAATAATCCCATTTTTGATCTCTTCATCTCCAAAACCTTTGACAAATCCTTTGGTGGTTATTTCATCTTCTGCCAGGGGATTTGAATGTCTGATGAGTATCTGATTGAAGTCCAGCACTTTACATTGTTAAGGCCATCCTTTTAAGAGTGTCCCTGTTTGAACTTGATCTTGATGCACTCCAGGTGTCAAATAACTTGTTACCGGTCTGCAGAGTAGTTCATTTTGGCTTTTCAGAGAAGTGGTCAACTTATAGTATTAGCAATCAGGTGACTCGTGGCAGCCATTTTTTGATCAGCATCTTTTCCTTGAAAAAAAAACAGGTCTTTGAAAAGCTCAATATGTCTTTGCTTAGTTGGTGAAGTTGTAAGTTGCTCAGTCATAATTTCCTGTCATTATGATAATATCCACAAAGGTTTGTCCAGCAAATCTCCCTGGTAGTTGCTCTCCCAACTTTAACCTCTCCTCATTTTTTTATTTATTCATGAGTGGAACATGGGCGTCACTGGCTGGCCAGCATTTATTGCCCATCCCTAGTTGCCCTTGAGAAGGTGGTAGTGAGTTGCCTTCTTGAATCACTGCAGTCCATGTTCTGTGGGTTGACCCAAAATGTTGTTAGGGAGGGAATTCCAGGGTTTTGATCCAGCAACTGCGAAGGAACGGTGATATATTCCCAAGTCAGGATGGTGAGTAGCTTGGAGGGGAACTTGCAGGTGGTGGTGTTCCCATTTATCTGCTGCTCTTGTCCTTCTAGATGGGTCACTGTCTGTGGGGAGTTTGTACATTCTCCCTGTGTCTGCATGGATTTCCTCCGGGTGCTCTGGTTTCCTCCCACAGTCCAAAGATGTGTGGGTTAGGTTGATTGGCCATGATAAATTGCCCCTTGGTGTCCCGGGATGTGTAGGTTAGAGGGTTCAGTGGAGTGGATATGTGGAGTTAGGGGAATAGGGCCCAGGTGGGATTGTTGTCAGTGCAAACTCGATGGGTTGAATAGCTTCCTTCTGCACTGTAGGGTTTCTATGGTTTCTATGGAAGTGGTCGTGGGTTTGGAAGGTGCTGTCTAAGGATCTTTGGTGAATTGCTCAATAGGAATGAAAGCACTTGCATTTCCGTGGCACATTTCAGAACTGCAGGGCATTCCAAAGCTTTGGAAGTACAACCTGAATGTAATGGAGAGGCCTAAGCGAGTCCAGCTTGAAGCAACACAAGTCTTGTCAGAAGAGGAACTCTGTTCTGTAATTTCGGGCATTCACAAATAGTTCAATTTATAAATGTAGCATTGGTGCAAAGCTTCACACTAAAACCAGGCTTGTGAAATGAGAATATGGCATTGCATTTTTTAATAAAAAGGCCACATTCTCATAATCGCACCTTTTCCACTTAATGTTATTTTGTGCAAGTGAGATTTATATGTGTTTATAATGGAACAGATGGTACAATTTAATTACTGCCAGGGATTTATTACTCTCCATAATTAGAATGCAGTTCAGAAAGCAATGTTATTGCTTAATGGAGCTGGTCGAGAATGTCTAAAGTCAAATCATTTTTCCAAACATAGATACATAGGAATAGGGTTAGGTTATTCAGTCTCTCAAGACTCTTCTGCAACTTAATTAGAACGTGCATGATCTCAGTGTTAACTCCAACTTTGACCCCAACCTTCAAAATATCATGCCACTTTGCCTTCTGAATTGGCTATCAAAAACAAATAGGTTTATGGATGGCATGGTGGCACAGTGGTTAGCACTGTTATCTCACAGATCCATGGACTCGGGTTCGATTCTGGGCTTGGGTCATTGTCTGTGTGGAGTATGCACTTTCTCCCCATGTCTGCGTGGGTTTCCTCCGGGTGCTCCGGTTTCCTCCCCACAGTCCAAAGATGTGTGGGTTAGGTTGATTGGCCATGCTAAATTATCCCTTAGTGTCCCAGGATGTATAGGTTAGAGGGATTAACGGGTAAATATGTGGGGTTACTGGGATCAGGCCTGGGTGGGATGGTTGTCAGTGCAGGCTCGATGGGCCGAATGGCCTCCTTTTGCACTGTAGAGTTTCTATGATTTGATAGGTGTATTTGTCCCTTTTTTTGCTAAACCCAAAGTCAAGACCGGGGGTGTAATTTTCCCACCCTACACCCGGAGCAGTGGATGAGGTGGAGGGCTGTTGTAGGCTGCAAAGAGACATAGATAGGATGCAAAGCTGGGCTGAAAAATGGCAAATGGAGTTTAACCCTGATGAATGTGAGGTGATTCATTTTGGTAGGACTAATTTAAATGTGGATTACAGGGTCAAAGGTAGGGTTCTGAAGACTGTGGAGGAACAGAGAGATCTTGGGGTCCATATCCACAGATCTCTAAAGGTTGCCACTCAAGTGGATAGAGCTGTGAAGAAGGCCTATAGTGTGTTAGCTTTTATTAACAGGGGATTGGAGTTTAAGAGCCGTGGGGTTATGCTTCAACTATACAGGACCTTGGTGAGACCACATTTGGAATATTGTGTGCAGTTCTGGTCACCTCACTATAAGAAGGATGTGGAACCGCTGGAAAGAGTGCAGAGGAGATTTACCAGGATGCTGCCTGGTTTGGAGGGTAGGTCTTATGAGGAAAGGTTGAGGGAGCTAGGGCTGTTCTCTCTGGAGCGGAGGAGGCTGAGGGGAGACTTAATAGAGGTTTATAAAATGATGAAGGGGATAGATAGAGTGAACGTTCAAAGACTGTTTCCTCGGAAAAACTAGGTGGTTTTCCTCCTCTTCCTACAGCAGCAGAACGACCTACTTTACAGGTTTTAGCAGGTGGTGGATGGAGCTATTACAAGGGGGCATAACTATAGGGTTCATGGTGGGAGATATAGGAAGGATATCAGAGGTAGGTTCTTTACGCAGAGAGTGGTTGGGGTGTGGAATGGACTGCCTGCAGTGATAGTGGAGTCAGACACTTTAGGAACATTTAAGCGGTTATTGGATAGGCACATGGAGCACACCAGGATGATAGGGAGTGGGATAGCTTGATCTTGGTTTCAGATAAAGCTCGGCACAACATCGTGGGCCGAAGGGCCTGTTCTGTGCTGTACTGTTCTATGTTCTATGTTCTATGCTCGTTGACTGTAGAAACCCTACAGTGCAAAAGGAGGCCATTCTGCCCATCGAGCCTGCACTGACAACAATCCCACCCAGGCCTGATCCCTGTAACCCCACATATTTACCCGACTCCATTCCCACTGAGAGTCAATGAACCTTTGGTTCAGGCGCCGCATCTCCCGTGGCTAGTCCAGCCGTGAAGAGAGTGGAGAATCCCAGCCATGGAGCCGGAAGCATAGGGACAAGTTGAAGCACTGGATTGAAGGTCAGTAGCTGCCATCTACCTGGCTCATCCGCCCGGTCTATCAGCAAGGCGAGCCACTAAGATAGGGTGAAAGGTGAAAAATCACACCCGATTTTTCACCTCTTGAGATCTCACCGCCACTGATTGCCGGCAAAATCGTCCTTTCTGGGCGTGAAGCCAATTTAAGTATTTCTTAAATACTTTGCATGTCATTAGTGAGTCCCTGAGCTCGTCCAGAAATTGATGTGATTCTCTCCCGATTTCACCCTCGTTCGGCACTGAGAATTTTTTTTCATAAAGGGCAGCACGATGGCACAGTGGTTAGCACGGCTGCCTCACAGCAGCAGAGACCCAGGTTCAATTCCCGACTTGGGTCACTGTCTGTGTGGAGTCTGCACGTTCTCCCCATGTCTGCGTGGGTTTCCGCCAGGTGCTCCGATTTCCTTCCACACTCCAAAGATGTGCAGGTTAGGTGAATTGGCCATACTAAATTGCCCCTTAGTGTCAGGGGGACTAGCTAGGGTAAATGCATGCGGTTATGGGGATAGGATCTGGGTGGGATTGTGGTCAGTGCAGACTTGATGGGCCGAATGGCCTCCTTCTGCACTGTAGGGTTCTATGATTCTATGATTGATGCGCATCAATTGGACACGAGGCTCAAAGCTTTGGTAAAAGAAGGCTTTTATTAACTAACAATGGAACTATCAGAACTTTAACACACTATCTCAGACTGAAGGGGTCCCGTCCGAGCAGGGGGTCTTATACCTCTCCCAAGAGGCGGAGCCCGACTGGGATGTGCCACAACAGTAGCAACCACAGGTGTATCAATTCCACCCTAGCCCAACAACAACATTAGTACAATCCCACAGTAACCTATATACATTCCTATAGTGCTGGCCAGCCTTGGCCCAATACTATTCAGTGGGAACCAACGATGGTTCACCACAATGATAAAGTTGCAGCTAGTACTCTGCCCAGTGTGATGGTTGGTGGGGAAGTGGGGGGGCTGAGGTTGTGGTGGGGGGGGGGGGGGGGGGGGGGTAGCTGCGGGGGGGATGTGTGGAGCAGAAGAAAACAAAATGTCCTCAGAGCTTCCCAGAACAAGATGGGGATACTCCAGATGGCTATTTCAGCTATGTTTATATATACATCAAATTCCTGGATCTAGCTTTGCGATCGGTGCAAGGTGGAACAGTTGAATGACGCAGACAGGCATGATTATTAAACAATGAATCTGTTCTAAATGGTATGTTGTTGGAGGTTATTGGGTTAGAGTACTACATTAGGGATGTTTTGCTGCACTAAGCACATTGGCGAGAGAACACTAGGAGTGTTGCCCATTGCTGGTCTCCCTACCGAAGGAAGAATGTACCTGTGAAGAGTGATAAGGACAGCCCTTTTAATTCATTAAAATGGTGGAAATTGTGATTTCACACACAGTGAATTGCTGATGCAATGAGCTGGAAATCAGCAGTCTGGTCACCTCAGACCACAAAGTGGTTCCCGGGAGCTGGGCATGGGTAGACGCACAGAGCAAGGCATCTTCTTTGTCTCCTCAACAAGGAATGACACAGGCAACAAAAACTCTCCATGCAAGCAGAGGAGAAAATAATTGGAAAATGGGGACAACAGAGATCTTTATTTTAAAGAACTGTGCCACATAATATTAGAAGAAAATCTCACCTTGGGCTTAACGAATGTAAAATTGAAGGAGCACTGCTCGCAGGCAGAGCGGGGATTTGCCTGCTTCAGGGATTCTTCCAAATTATCCACTATGTTACCTGTCAAGATAAGTAGGCACCGCGGGAAAAGATATATCAGGCCCTGGATTTCACTCTGATTTAAAAAAGAATATATTTAATATTAACACAGAGAATGCGGGAAACTCTCATCAGGTCAGAAGGCGTCTGTGGAGCTGGAGAGAGAGAGAGCGAGACAGGTCTGGGATATTTTACAAGTGATATAGCTGTTTATGAATCTTTCATAGAATCGTAGAAATTCACAGCATAGAAAGAGACCATTTAGCCCACCATGTTCACACTGACTTAAGGAGCTATCCACCTCATCCTACCTTCCAGCTCTTGGAAAGAGGGATATGGGGAACAGGTGGGGAGGTGGATTTGAGACCAGGGAGAGGTCAGCCATGATCTGATTGAATGGTGGAGCAGGCTCCAAGGGCTGAATTTGCCTAATTCTGTTCCTACTTCCTATGTTCCTATGGTCCATAACCTTGCTGTGTTTTTTTTAGCCGCTGTAAGGGTTTCTGCTTCTACCACCCTTTCAGGCAGTGAGTTCCAGATCCCCACCTCCCTCTGGGTGAAAAGATTTCGGGGAGCGATCTTACTGGCCATTCGTGCCACGCTCCTGCTGCAGTGAGGTCAGAGTATCTGGCGCCCAGCCAAATCTCCGTTCACTCCAGCGGGATGGGAAAATCCGGCCGGCCTTTATCTCTGTTGTGATCTCACTTTAAAGGAAAATGCAAAGAGCAAGTAACCAGGATGTAGAGTAGCCTGTGACAAACAGCTTTAAAGTTTAAAGTGTTTTTAAGAAGTTTATTTATTAGTCACAAGCAAGGCTTACATTAACACTGCAGTGAAGTTACTGTGAAATTCCCCTATATTCCGGTGCCTGTTTGGGTCAATGCACCCTAACCAGCACATCTTTCAGACTGTGGGAGAAAACCAGAGCACCCGGAGGAAACCCACGCAGACACAGGGAGGATGTGCAAACTCCGCACAGACAGTGACCCAAGCCGGGAATCAAACCTGAGTCCCTGGTGCTGTGGGGCTGCAGTGCTAACCACTGTGCCACCGTGCCGCCCGTGGTGCCACCCACCGTGCCACCCACAGCTAGTAGCGTGTGTGGGAATTGCAGCCATGGTGTCCTTGTAAATAATGGTTGCTGAATCTATTGAGTGGATCTATCTACTGAGCCATCCTGTACTGTGGCTTCACGTAAACCGAACCTAAGGACGGTGTGCCAGTCCGGGTGTGAGATTTGTGAGCATGTGTTAGGCAGACATGGAACACAACACTTCAGGGAGGTGATGGGTTTAGTGGTATCATCGCTAGACTATTAATCCAGAAACTCAGCTAATGTTCTGGGGACCCGGATTCATATCCCACCATGGAAGGTGATGGAATTTGAATTCAAGATAGAATACCTGGAATTAAGAATCTACTGATGACCGTGAAACCATTGTCGATTGTCGGGAAAACCCATCTGGTTCACTAATGTCCTTTAGGGAAGGAAATCTGCACCCTTACCTGGTCTGGCCGACATGTGACTCCAGAGCCACAGCAATGTGGGAAATGTGACTAGTTCAGTTCAGGAAACCTGGTTGGCATGGACGAGTTGGGCCGAAGGGTCTGTTTCCGTGCTGTATATCTCTATGACTTTATGGGTGGAGTTTCCCCATCCCAGCCGCCACGGGAATCAGGGCAGGGGGCGGAGGAGGGGGGTGGGGAGGGGGGTGGGGAGAGGGGGAGGGGGGGAGCGGGGGGGGGGAAACAGACCATGCAAAGGTCCATTGATCTCAGGCGGGATTCTCTGGTCTTGGGCGAGTGCAGCTGGAAATTCCCATCCTATGACTCTAGTGCTATAATCTTTACTGCAGTGCTGTGACCAGATATGCATGCGGTACTCCAGCTGTGGCCAAACTAGTATTTACATGCGGTTCCAGCAGAACCTCTCCATCCTGGTACGCTATTCCTTGGCAAAGAAGGCCATATTCCGATTGGACCACCTCATATGCCTGTCTGGCCACGTTCAGGGATTTGTGAGGATGCACTCCAAGGTTACATGTATAATTATATTTATATCAGGCCAGAGTACACTATCCTGTCAAGCATATTTATCCTCCATGTATATATTTCGCATTTCAAGTCTCAACAAAGCCTCTGGGAGTAGGAGATGAGCAGCCAGCACTGAGAAATATCCAATGAGACCAGAACTGTTGGATGAAAACCTGACACATTCCATCTTAAAGTTTAAACATTGACACAAGGAAAAGTATGAGATGAAGTTTCAATAATCTTTTTGTACACTAGAAGCTTATTCACCTCACTACCTTGTGTGTCAGAGAGCACGCAGTGAAATTATAGAATTGACAGTACACCTGTAAAATTGTTTTTCATTTTACCCTTTGAAATATTGATCAAGCCAAAATGAAAATACAAACAAAAGCAAAACAATCTTCCACATCGATCAGTCTAAAAATTTTTGTCCTTCTGGTAAAAGTTACATGGCTTACCAACTACAGGGCGAATCGGCCCACATGCTGTGCTGCTTTCTATTTTTAAAATGCTGTATTAGATGGCAGATGTGTTACTGTTATAGCTACTGTTACTACAGTTAAGAAAGCCCACCATCGCCTCCACTTTCTCAGAAGACTAAAGAAATTTGATATGTCCACTACGACTCTCACCAATTTTTACAGATGCACCATAGAAAGCATTCTTGGTATGGTTCCTGCTCTGTCCAAGACCGCAAGAAATTACAAAAGGTTGTAAACGAAGTCCAGTCCATCGCTCAAACCAGCCTCCCATCCATTGACTCTGTCTACACTTCCCGCTACCTCGGAAAAGCAGCCAGCATAATTAAGGACCCCATGCACACCGGACATACCTCTTCCAAATTCTTCTGTCTTTTTCTGTTGGGAAAAAGATACAAAAGTCTGAGATCACATATCAACCGACTCAAGAATAGCTTCTTCTCTGCTGCCATCAGACTTTTGAATGGACTTACCTCGCATTAAGCTAATCTTTCCCTAGCTATGACTGTAGCACTACATTCTGCACTCTCTCCTTCCCTTCTCTATGAACGGTATCCTTTGTCTGTACAGCGCGCAAGAAACAATACTTTTCACTGCATGTGACAATAATAAATCAAATCAAATTAAATCAAATCAAATCAAGGTCTTTCTTTAGATTTCCCCTTGGATATGGCAGGGTTACTCACTCCCATAAGCGACCTGAATAACTTACAATTAGGGGAAATCCCACTCTGCCCAATATCTAAATATACAGCAGTTTAACCCATGGCTGATACAATTCGAAGGAAAATTTGATTCACTTACTTTGGGATGCATCTTCACTTGTTCTGGTGGCAGACCAAACAAATACCTACTGAGATAACACCAGCTAAGTTTTTTTTTACTCCACAGCAAGTTAACCTTGGATGAGAATGAAGCTTCTGTATCTTTTCTGTACACAAGAAGCAAAATCAACTTGTCCTCACATTAAAAACACTAAAATAATAAGTCTGCTGCCCTTCCCCACATCAGAAGGTCATCTGAAGGGGGTGACTTCAGCAAAATAAGGAGGCAGCATGATGGCACGGTGGTTAGCACTGCAGCCTCACAGCGCCAGTGACCCGGGTTCAATTCCGGCCTCGGGTGACTGTCTGTGTGGAGTTTGCACATTCTCCCTGTGTCTTCGTGGGTTTCCTCCGGGTGCTCCGGTTTCCTCCCACAGTCCAAAGATATGCGGGTTAGGTTGATTGTCCATGCTAAATTGCCCCTTTGTGTCAGGGGATTAGCAGGGTGAATATGTGGTGTTATGCGAAATGGGCCTGGGTGGGATTGTGGTCGGCGCAGACTCGATGGGTCGAATGACCTCCTTTTGCACTGTAGGATTCTGATTCTCTCAAAGTAACGATTAATTCCAAACCGCATTCTTTTTTATTCTTTCATGGGATGTGGACAAGGCCAGGATTTGTTACCCAAATTGCACCCAAATTTTCATCCAAACTGAATGGCTTGCTCGGTGATTTCAAAACGCAGTCAAGGGTCAACCTCATTGCTGTGGCTCTGGAGTCACATGTAGGTCAGACCAGGTAAGGACGGCAGATTTCCTTCCCTAAAGGACATTAGTGAACCACATGGGTTTTTTACAACAATCAATGCAAATTGGCTTGGGTGGGATTGTTGTCAGTGTAGGCTTGATGGGCCAAATGGCTTCCTTCCGCACTGTCAGGATTCTATGATTTTTTTTCTTATTCATTCGTAGGATATGGGCGTCGCTGACTGGCCAGCATTTATTGCCCATCCCTAGTTGCCCGAGGGCAATTGAGAGTCAACCACATTCCTGTGGCTCTGGAGTCACATGTAGGCCAGACCAGGTAAGGACGGCAGATTTCCTTCCCTAAAGGACATTCGTGAACCAGATGGGTTTTTCCAACAATCAATGAAAATTGGTTTTATATTTCAAGTTTAATAAGTGAATTTAAATTTCACCAGCTGCAGTGGTGGGATTTGAACCCAGGTCCCCAGATTATTAGCCTAGACCTCTGCATTACTAACCATGACGATCAGATCACGTTGGTTTGTCTCCAAGTGGAGGGATTTCATATGACCTCACCATCCTCCTTTACACTACACCAGCCACTCCACAAATAGAGCCTGTCCTTCCAACCTTGTTGATGCCTTTGCTGAATCTGTTGTAATTCATTTAAAAACACAGACCTACTCTCTGTGTCACTTTGTCTGATTTTAACTGAGGCAGGTTGCTGTGAGGAGATATTTTGCCAGAGCACGTGGTGGAGTTTTCTTTCAAGCGGGCTCCTCACTGAGAAGCCCACCTAATTGTTGTGCTTGTCATCCTGTCTCATGGCGAGATGCCCTGGAGTGGGGTACACCCCAAAATCAGGTCGGAGAGGGAAGCTGTGGGCCAGGTGTGGGGAGGAGCAGAAGAGGGTTCCAACTTTTGGGGGTTTTTGCCAATCCTGTGGGTTCCAAATAAAACAGGTTGGGGGGAAGGATTCTGATCACAGGATGGGAGGTGGTTACCATTCTGGTGTATTCAAAACCCCAATCCTGGAGATCGTGTGATCTCCAATCCAACAAGGTCCTGTTGCTAGCCTTTGTGGTAGGGAAGGTCTGGTGGTGGGAAGGGAAGAAGGGAAACTTGGTGAAATGAGAGGAAGCAGCTTGGTTCCTCTTATCCCATGAGCAGTGCTGTGAGGTTGTTATGAATGCAGGGCAAAATGAAATGGCTATGTTTTAGAATGTCTCCTTTAACTTAAGGTGAAAAAGAATGTTCTGGAAAGGGGATGGTGAGATCATATGAAACCCTTCCACTTGGAGACAGGCCAGTGTGATCTGGTGGTCATGGAGGTGAAAGTCAAACAGAAACCTATTGATATCAAATGATAATTTGCATATTTTTCTGCAGTGACTCACAGAAAAGGGACAGCTACTTTGTGAGGCTGAGGGACCCTGTGGGCCCCTCCACCATGGATAAAAATAACATCTAAATCTAGATCTGTGGCTTCTTAATGGGCTGCCAATGATTAAATATCCATTGCTCTCCTGCTGAAAACTGGCATGGATTCAGGTCATGCATTTTGTCCCAAGGGTGTGGGTTCACCCTCTTGCTGGTAAAATTCCAGCTGCTCACTCTGTTTCTCTCTCCACAGATGTTGTTAGGTCTTCTGTGGCATTTTCAGCATTTTCTGTTCTCAATCCTTGTACCCAGTGTTCTAACAGGGACTCACTCAGTAGGAAAAAGCTAGAAATTAAATAAATTAATATCAAAGAAATCAACAATAACCTATCTGAGTCTCATAATGATCAGCAGCAGAATGGAAATACCACACAGCACAAGCTGGAAGCAGAATTCTCTGGAACTTACAACACAGTGTTCGAAGTCTCAGGCAGGTGTTCCAAGAGCTTTGTTTAATCTCGGGTGCACACGAAAATTGTTGCCTCCATGGCTAGATATAAAAGGCCAATGTTCCTGTCCTGCTCAGAGGTTGCCCTCATATTGAGGGGCATACACCCCCCTCCACTCCTCCACAACACTAGCTGTCTACAGCAGCTTGTCGGGACAGCAGGACAGCAGAGATGTAAGATGAGTAAGCACTTCGGGGAGGCGATGGCCTAGTGGCATTATCGCTACAATATTAATCCAGAAACTCAGCTAATGTTCTGGGGATCTGGATTCGAATCCCGCCACGGCAGATGGTGGAATTTGAATTCAATAAAAGAAATCTGGAATTAAGAATCCACTGATGATCATGAAACCATTGTCGATTGTCGGAAAAACCCATCTGGTTCACTAATGTCCTCTAGGGAAGGAAATCGGCCATCCTTACCTGGTCTGGCCGACATGTGACTCCAGAGCCATAGCAATGGCCTACCAAGCCATTCAGTTCAAGGGCAACCAGTGATGGACAATAAATGCTGGCCAGCCAGTGACACCCATATCCTATGAATAAATTTTTAAAAAGTCATGGGGAGTGGGGGGCAATTTTCCTGTCCCGCCCACCATAGGAATCGTAGCGGGCGGGGAGGTGGACCATGTAAAGGTCCGTTGACTTCGGGCAGGATTTTCCAGGTTTGGGGTGAGTGCGGCCGGAAAATCTCTCCCATGAAGTTTCCGCTGACAAATGGAAGGCCACAACGTCAAGTCAATTTTCACCCCGCCGTCCCTTCTCAAAGCCAATGCCCTGGCGAATAAAATAGAAAAGAAAGAAAGGGAGATGGAAAATCTGAACATTCACAGCAACAAAACTCCAACAATGGTGTCATCAGTCAGGTAAGAAATGCTGTTTTCATGTTGAGCTCTTCAGAGGCCAAGGCTTACCAGGCAAGGATGATAAATTTCTGATGTTCCAATTATTCCCCACAAGATTAGTACAACCAAGATACCCCCTTTCAATGTATGGATTTGCAAAATTTCTGACATTGGTTCCTCCACCGCCCTCCCACCCCCCACACCTCCCCCACCAGATGTAATAGCTTTGCACATAATCATTTATCCTTCTCAGAGCACGTTATCTGATCTGAAGAATTACCCATCTGGTTGCAACGTGTTCCATTCTGTTTAGAATACTCCAATTTGTGCTGCAGTTGCCTCTACTGATTAATGACGCAACCTCTCGCTGAGGTGCCATCAGCTTCTCTCGGTAGGTAGTTCTGATGGAGCCTGATAGTTGCTAGGGCAGATTAGCTTGCAGCTGAGCCATTGCAATATATTGCGGAGCTGCCAGTAATCACCCCAGGCTCTCTCTTTGCTCTTTCTGTTGGAAATCATATAACGTGCCATTCGTGGACCAGAATTAATCAAAAGTAAATATCTCTTTTGGCAAAATCTTCGAATGAAGAGATCTCATCGAAGGCAAGGAGCAGATAACATAAAATTGGTAGGGTTCACCAGCTAATGCACTCAAGATATAGAAATAATGGCCCTAATCTCAGACCGTATTTCTAGCCTTCTGTTTCTTTCTCTTCCTAGATTAACCTTGATATCGCTCTGTTAAATTGGTTGCTGCTATTGTCAGCATTTCCAATAGCTCTATGATCACCTTTTAGCATGGAAAATTCTCAGCTGAGAACATCTTACACTTAGCTTTGTTTACTTTAAAATATGGATGCAGGAGCATCTTAACGAAATGTCTCTTAGGCCGGAATTTTACCGGCCTGCCTGCCATGGGAATCGGAGCGGGCCAGGGGTGAAGCGTGGGAAGATCCGTTGACCTCATGAAATCATAGAAACCTTACAGTGCAGACAGAGGCCATTTGGCCCATCGAGTCTGCACCGATCACAATCCCACCCAGGCCCTACCCCCATATCTACCCACTAATCCCTCTAACGTACGCATCTCAGGACACTAAGGAGCAATTTTAGCATGGCCAATCAACCTAACCCGCACATCTTTGGACTGTGGGAGGAAACCCAAGCACCCGGAGGAAACCCACGCAGACACGAGGAGAATGTGCAGACTCCGCACAGACAGTGACCCAAGGCAAGAATCGAACCAGGTCCCTGGTGCTGTGAAGCAGCAGTGCTAACCACTGTGCTACCGTGCCGCCCCATCCCACCTTGGGTGGAATCTTATGGTCTCGGGACGGGCGAGGTCGTAAGATCCCACCCTAAGTGTCAGGCTGAGATAGAAAACCAGCGTGAAGCTTTCCAGCTCCCCAGACAATTTTCTCTCCAGATTCTGAGCCTTTTAGTCAAAATGAAATGAGTGGACGTAGCTTACACTATCACTCTGGCGAGTGTGGAGCCTCATAGAGACAGCAAGTCCGGCTCCACCGAGATCGGGGCACCTTATTCATCACAAAGTCCCTTTGATAATATGTTAATTCATAAAGTATTTCAATGAGGCTTCCAGCATTTGTGGGCAGCAACCTCACTATGTCAGTGGTGAGGGTGGGGGGGACGTGGGGAAAATTGAGAAATTAGGTCTTGCCAGAGAGAGAGAATGTTGTTCCCCAACTCTCGTGAGATTTTGCACCAGCATCGCTATTCTCACTGATTGAGAATACAGTCGCAAAATCGCCCCTTTCTCTACCACTCTCTCTCTTTATGTTTCTCTCGGCCATATTGTCGCTTCTGAGTCGGGAGCACAGAGTAGGGGATATTCCCAACTCTGCAAACTGGAGTCAGGAGTCTGATTTTTGTTCTGTGGAGCTGCCCCGACCATCCTGGAAGCAGTTTGGCAAGGCACCCACAGGGGCTGCTGGGTGATGAGGTGCGCTGTTTCAAAGGTCTGCCTTGGTATTGTGAGATGTCATCCCAACTGTTCATAAAAAGTAGCAAAACCAAAAACAGCCCTCATACCTCCCACACACTCCCATTCCCCATCTATACCAATTCATGCCTCTCCCCAGCCCCCAAGGTCTTATATACCAACCATACCAAACTGTATCCTTTTATCCAATCCCATCTCCTTTCATACTATCTGTGCCAATGTAGTGCCAACTCATCCCCATAGTCCTTTATAGCACCTTTGTCAACTTAGTGGGAACTCATGCCAACCTATAACCTCCCACTCATCCCAATAGCTCTTTGCAAACTTAGTGCAAACTCCAGTCCTCCCAGCAATCTTTGCCCTTACACACATTCCCAGTATCCACCATGGGACAGTCATCAGACGCTATGCTAAGAGAAATGAAAGAAAGAACTAAGTATCTATTAGAGGCTTCACTGTGTTTAAAAACATTCTAATTGACAAATGCTTATTCATTACATTTAAATACCTTCAAGTGTTTAATTCTTTAGAAAAACAAACATTTCCTTCAAATGCATAATCCCGTACACAAACAATGTTTCTTCCAAGTATTTGATGTCATCTAAAAAAAAACAACATTGTTTTTCATAGCCCCATAACAAAGGTAGCTAATCCCTGTACAACCTCTCCGAGCAATCAATGCAACTACAAATTGACAACTCCCACTGTGATAATGATTGGTTGTGAAAGTAGCCAAAAGCACTCATCCTAAAATGATAACCCTTAGGCTTATGCCAACAAACATTTATTGAATTTACAAGCACTGATTTTGTTTTCAATTGCAGGGTGACTTTTTCCCCAAAATTTTTATGAGCAGGATATTTAAATGACTTGACAGCTTGACAAGTCCTAATATCTTATCCACTTTTTATGTACATTCAAGTCTACTCTTAACTATCTCAAAGGGATGCATGATCTCCCAAAGAGATACATAACCTCTCCCAGAGGATATCTGACCTCTACCAAAAGGGTACATTATCTCTCCAAAAGTCTCCCTTCCCTCTTTGAATACCTCTGGCAGGTTTTGTAGGCAAGATTGACAATTAGATTTTTAAAAAACCAGAAAATTGAGTTATGCTTAACATAATTTGCAGTTAAAATGCTGCAATCTTTTGCACTGCTGTAGTAATTAGAAGAATTGGTGACCATCTCTTAGTATATAACAAACTCTATGGCTTATTTACAAGCAGATAAATATATGGAGTACTTCCATGATGTTAACACTTCCAGCTCTAGGATCTACTCTGGTTACACAAAGATGCCCACATTAACTCACCATTGGGCCTTATTCAAATAATCAATTTTAGTTTTTGATCAAAATAGATGATTCTCAAACTAATGTCAGCTATGTTTCAATGGTAGAGTTCTTGTCCCTGAATCACTGGATCATGGGTTCACTCCAGGACATGAGCACGTACCCTCAGATGACGGTACTGAGGGAATGCTACGCTGCCAAAAGTGCTGCCTTTCTGATGCAACATTGAACCTAGATCCCACCTGTACTCTCCGGTGTATAAAAATGATCCCATGGTCTTACAGAACAACAGGATTCTGGCATCATTTATCTCAGAACTAACCAACATTAAAAATAAGGTTAATTAGGCATTGATCTTGTTATTAAGTCTGGAAATGTCTGCAAACAAATGGCTGCTGCATTTCCCTGCAACATAACAGTGATTACTTAATCCACAGAAATATCAAAGGCACAAGGCCACAATCTTAAAATTAGTACAAGATACTCAAAGGAAGAAATTTGAATAAAGCTTTTAAAGCAAAGAGTTAGAATCATTAAATCCCTACAGTGCAGAAGGAGGCCATTCGACCCACCGAGCTTGCACCGACAACAATCCCACCCTATCCCCGTAACCCCCCCGTATTTATCCTGCTAATCCTCTTGGCACTAAGGGGCAAATTAGCATGCCCAATCAACCTAACCTGCCCATCTTTGAACTGTGGGAGGAAACCGGAGCACATGGAGGAAATCCACGCAGACACGGGGAGAACATACAGACTTCACGCAGACAGTCACCCAAGTTGAACCTCTGGCGCTGTGAGGCAGCAGTGCTCACTACTCTACCACAGTGCTGTCTTGGTTGGTTTCCAGCTATTGATAAACATAATATTTGGGTTTAATGTTCAGTCCATTGTCACATTCAAAAAGGTAAAAATAGATATTTAGAGGAGAAGATAAAAAGCTATGGCAGAAAGCAAGAAAATGGGAATTGTTTTAGAATAGATCAGTTCCTGATGGGAGTTTGAATACAGAGGAAATGTAAAGTGTTAAAATGACCTGCTGTTCTGATAAGGGCCCAGATTCTCCATCACAGCAACAATGGTAAACCAGTCTGGAATTCTCAGACCCCCTCCACACCTCACCACCCCCCCCCCCCCCCCCCCCGAAGTCCAAACATGGCGCTTCCTATTTTCACTGGAGTTGGATTGGATTTGTGCAGGAGTTTGCACATATAGAGTTTACAGAGATAGCTGGCCAAATAAATCACCAGCTGCACCCTTTGGGATTGTTAAGATTAAATATCATTCTGTGTAAAAAGTACCTAAACACCTTAGAACTGTTAAAGCTGTCACTCAACTGTCTAAGTTGTCAAAGAACTGTCAAAGGATACTTGGTGAGTTGGCATGGGGGAGGTGAGGGGAATGAGTGGAGGATGGGGTGACAGGGGGTGGCATAGGTTGGCATGGATGAGGGCATAGGGACCATGTGATGGGGTTCAGGGGGGTAAGAGGCGAGGGTTGTTTTTATATTGATCAATTTTTAATTTAATTCAATGAGATGCTGGAGCATAGACACAGACTTTATGCCCAACCTATCTCTGCATCCAAATATTTCCACATCCGATTGCCTCTGCGCTCGTCTAGAGACATTGGGCATGACTTCCGATTGAGCCAGCCACCCGCAGAGCGAACATCCCAACTTCAGAGGGGTGGTGACAGGGTGGGGGAAGGGGGGGAATGGTTGGCGGTTCATGTCTCCTGATTATAGGAATTGATCTCCCTATGATTAAAAATTTTAAATGATTGACTTAATGATTCACTATTAATGAATTAAAAATGTGCATACAAAATGGACAGCACGGTAGCACAGTGGTTAGCACTGCTGCTTCACAGCTCCAGGGACATGGGTTCGATTCCTGGCTTGGGTCACTGTCTGTGTGGAGTTTGCACATATCGAAGGATATCAGAGGTAGGTTCTTTACGCAGAGAGTGGTTGGGGTGTGGAATGGACTGCCTGCAGTGATAGTGGAGTCAGACACTTTAGGAACATTTAAGCGGTTATTGGATAGGCACATGGAGCACACCAGGATGATAGGGAGTGGGATAGCTTGATCTTGGTTTCAGATAAAGCTCGGCACAACATCGTGGGCCGAAGGGCCTGTTCTGTGCTGTACTGTTCTATGTATTCTTCTCATGTCTGCGTGGGTTTCCTCCGGGTGCTTCGGTGTCCTCTCACAGTCCAAAGATGTGCGGGTTAGGTCGATTGGCCATGCTAAAAATTGCCCTTAGTGCCCTGAGATGCATAGGTTAGAGGGATTAGTGGGTGGATATGGGGGTAGGGCCTGGGTGGGATTGTGATTGGTGCAGATCCGATGGGCCGAATGGCCTCTTTCTGTGCTTTAGGGTTTCTGTGATTCTATGATTTACTCTCACAAGATGAAGTGAAGTTCAGTGACAAAATCAAGCGCTTACAGTTTCTTCAGCATGTTTTGTTTGATAGGGAACAGGTGAGAAACACAAATCAGAGAGGTTAAGTTATCTAAAAAATAAATGATACAATCTATTGGTGCAATTTGTGGAATTGTGTTCTGTAGCATCTGATTTTATTGATGTAATCATTGTGAGATCTGGGACTGTTTCTTTTTTCATTTTCCCATTGAAGCCAAGACTGTCAGACAACCTCTCTCATCTACGACGGCAGAACATTGTGGGCCATGGCATTTTCAGATTGCAGTAGCAGCAGACACTGTGTAATTGGCTGGAAAAAGAAACCGTTCTTTCAACAGCCCAGAGCAGTGAGGGAAGCAGCAACAAACCTTTCGTTTTGATTCTTTATGAGAGACTCGAGTGGAGAGCAGTTGGCAGTAATCTTTTGCACCTTTACCCACAGGTGAATTATGGCGTCAGCAGGATATTGTTCTGTGTGGAAGCTATCACCAAATGGTAGGATGCTGTTAAAGTTAATATTTCTTTGGCACAAGTAAAATCAAACTTCCGTGTATTTTGCAAACCATAGCTGGGCAGCACCTAAGGGAAAGGTGAGAAGAGAAAACAGATGTTCTTTGCAACTGATACACTTAGTAGTCAGAGTGCTGTGAGACGGGAAGCCAGGAAGCAGTTTTTGATCCAGATGAGGTGTTGAAGAAGCAGCAGCAAGAAAGAGAGAGTCAGTCATCTTCAGTGAACAGCTCAGTTACTGATGAAATGCTGAAGACAAAAGCCAGTTTTTGCAAAAGATCGCTTTCATCTCTGAACAAAAGACCATTCCCAAGTCCTGGTCACTTAAGCTGTACGGTGTGGTAATCACTGGTTAGATTTGACCAGTAGGCTTATGGTTATTGTTTGGAAAATGGGGTCTCGGCAGAGTTTAGGTACGGGGGAAACAGACATTTAATGTCTTAAGTGAAAGACTCATTTCATCTCAGAGGGACAGACCAACGGAACACGGAAGAAGTCAGCAAAGAGGAAAAGAACATTCGGGAAGGCGACAAACCTGACTGCATTTTGAGAGTGACGAGAAATTCTATTGTATTTTTGTTAATAATTATTCAGTGTGTTGAAGTTTAAGATTGTCCTTTGTAGTGTTTTATTATCTTTCACTGAACAAAAGAGAGATGTGAGTTCTCACTGTTTAAACAAATGTCTCTTGCTAATATCCAAAAATAAATTTACCATACAAAACTAATGTTTCAGGTAGGGAACACTTTGGTACATAACATTAGTAGGGTTTCATAACCAAGCAAAGTGGTGGAGAATATTGTGCAGCCATGTAATGGTATACCTATACAAAGGTATGCTTACTGTTGTGAAATTAGTGTTCGTAAAATTATAAAAATTGTGAAGCAGTTATAAAAATGCTAAAAGTTGTAAAATTGTTTGTTTAAAAGGTAGTTTAGGTTTTTACTGTTTTGAAGAGCTGCAGATGCGCCCAGAACCCAGAGTGAAACATTGTATTGAGAAGTAAAAACAACAGGATTGCTTTGGTAACAGGCATTTGAATCAGAACATGTTTTTGAATTTCAACCAATCAATATGAAATAGGCATTTGAAAAACAGCAGCCTATTGGAGTTGAATTTTGATGTTTTGAAAACCTGTAGACCAATCCTATTGTGGGGGTTTTGGTGTGTCATCAGGGTGTAAAGGCTATAGCTCCAAACTGCCAGACAGCCACTGCCTCTGCCAGCAGCCTGCCACAGCTCTTAGCTAGAGAGAGAGACAGAGACAGAAACTGCTCTCGGTCACTGTAACAGCCACATTTTATGTCTTAGGAGAAAGACTCATTTCATCTCAGAGGGACAGACCAACGGAACGCGGAAGAAGTCAGCAAAGAGGAAAAGAACATTCGGGAAGACGACAAACCTGACTGCATTTTGAGAGTGACTAGAAATTCTATTGCCTTTTTTTAATAATTGGGAATTGTGGTTATCTAAACAGCATTCCATTAGCATGGTGTTTTATTCAGTTTGGTAATATTTTGGTTAACCTGTTCACTGTTAGTTAGATAAATAAAGTGTTACTTGTCTCTTTTAAAGAGAGAGCCTCGGGTAGTTACTTTGATTCCACCACGAAAAATTGCTGCAGGCAGATTGTACTATTTCTCACATACTCTTCAATAGGTTGTGAAAGGGAGGTACTTCTCTTAGAGTGGTTGAGGGTTGGCTCTCTGAGAGATAATCATCCCCTTCACAAGACTACACAACATCTAAAATATATATTCATAGAGCACTTTGAACATAATAAGACATCTGGAGGCTGGCCACAGGAGCATTATAATACAATTTATGACATCGAGCACATGAGGAAATATTAGGTCAAAAAGGTAGGCTAGAATTTGAGGGCCGTTCACGCTGGTGGTAGTCTCTGGTCCCACCGGCAATGCGCTCCCTGCCATCGGTTTCCCAACGGTGCGGGGTGGCTTCAGTGGGAATTTCCATTGACAGCAGCGGAACAGAGGACCTCACTGCCAGGGAATAGCGCACTGCCTTCTGCCTCCAAGAAAATTGCTGAGGGGAGGCCAGAGAATCTCGCCTGCAGGTTTTAAGGAATGTCTTAAAGGAGATAAATGAGATCAAGATGTAAGAGGGAATTCCAGAGCTTACATCCTAGGAACTGAAGGCAAAGCAAATATTAATGTTTGTGTCAGAATGTTGTATTGGAATATTCCATTATTTAAAAGGGTGGCGGAAACAGATACAATAGTGATCTCTAAAAGAGAATTGGATGTATTGCATTGAAAAGGAAGCAATTGCTATGATTTGTGTAAAGTGCAAGGAAAGGAGACTGTTTCGATAACTCTTTCAAAGAGGTAGCACAGGCATGATGGACTGAATAGCCACATTCTGTGCCTTGAGATTCTACAATTCCTAGTTGCACATTGTCAAAGCATTGGCATTTCTCCCCTTGCTTTCTCAGTCACTGCCCTTGGGGAGAACACACCATTTCATGGCACATCCTCTCGTGTCAATGGTCACTCTTAAACTGAGGCAGCTGAACTCCAATAACAGGCAGCTCCAGGAGCCATTCGAGTAGCAGCCTGTGGCAATGGATAAAATAATGAGATGGTGAGAGCCTTGGCTTAGTTGCCGGAATGTTTGACGTAGAGTCAGAGGTTTGTGGGTTCTGGCACACAATCTAGACTGGCAAGTCGATTCTGTTACTGAGGGCATGGTGCACCAGCGGTGACACCGGCTTTCAGATGACACTTTAACCTGAAGTGCTGTCTGCCCTGTCAGGTGGGAAGCTGATGGCAATGATTTGATTTGATTTATTATTGTCACATGTATTGGGATACAGTGAAAGGTTTTGTTTCTTGCATGCTATGCAGACATACCATTCATAGAATACAGAGGGGAGAAGGAAAGGAGAGGGTGCAGAATATAGTGTTTCAATCGCAGCGAGGATGTAGCGAAAGATCAGCTTAATATAAGGTAGGTCCATTGAAAAGTCTGATGGCATCAGGGAAGAAGCTGTTCTTGAGTCGGTTGGTACATGACCTCAGACTTCTGTACCTTTTTCCCGATGGAAGGAGGTGGAAGAGAGAATGTCCAGGGTGCGTGGGGTCCTTAATTATGCTGGCTGCTTTTCTGAGGCAGCGGGAAGCGTAGACAGAGTCAGTGGATGGGAGGTTGGTTTGCGTGATGGATTGGACTACATTCACGACCCGTTGCACTTTCTTGCGGTCGGAGTAATGAAATTGCTGGGGAGCAATAGATTGGATGTGGGAGAACTGCCACCCGTACACAGACCATCATGCAGGTTAAAATTCAGTCCATAATCTCCACAGTGCAATATTCAGATGTCTGCTGTAACTCAGGCAAGGAAAAATAACGATTATTAGTAACATCCTTCATGGCATTCCAATTAAGAGAAGCATTATGGAGCTTTTTGATACAAGTGGATAGATAGCTTAAATCTGGCATCTGCTTCACATTAATTAACATACATATATATCCCACTTTCAAAACCAGGGAGATAATATGAAAATCCAGTTATATGTAATGGCTGATCCACGTTCTCTGTTTAATGATAGGTTTCGCAATGCAAATGTTGTCAAAGTCACCTCTGAATAAAGCTTTAAAGTATTCCTCCATGTGAGCAGAATTAAATATGAGTTTGTAAAGTCTTATTGCGTAGGTTTAAAAATATCTATGTAATGAGGGCTCTATCCATGAACAAGGCCATTTAAGTTAAATATAGCTTTACTGAGATGTTAGAACAGATAGGAAAATGGACACAAATGAGACTAGTGGCACAAAGAACGAATAGATCTCTACTGATGGATCAAAAATGGCACCAAATTATCTGAAAAGGATGTCACTGATGGAAGGGTGAAATGGGTTCTTTCTGAATATCTGAAAAAGAGGAGATAGGAAACCTGGAATTGATTATTTCCAATCTTCACACGGCAATGATAAAAGGAACCAAAAGAGAAAATGCTGGAAAATCTCAGCAGGTCTGGCAGCATCTGGAAGGAGAGAAAAGAGCTGACGTTTCGAGTCCAGATGACCCTTTGACAAAGAAGTGTCCAACCGACTCAAAGACATCTGGACACGAAACGTCAACTCTTTTCTCTTCTTACAGATGCTGCCAGACCTGCTGCGATTTTCCAGCATTTTCTCTTTTGGTTTCAGATTTCAGCATCCGCAGACTAGATGCCATTGGTAGTGAGTCAAGGGACCAAATAGAGGTCATGAAGGAACTTAGAATCATAGAATTCTACAGTGCAGAAGGAGGCCAGTTGGCCCATTGAGTCTGCATCGACCACAATCCCACCCAGTCCCTATTCTCATAACCCCGTGCATTTACCCTAACTAGTCCCCCTGACACTAAGGGGAAATTTAACGTGGCCAATCCACCTAACCCGCACATCTTTGGACTGTGGGAGGAAACCGGAGCACCCGGAGGAAACCCACACAGACACGGGGAGAATGTGCAAACTCCACACAGACAGTGACCCAAGCCGTGAACTCATCCCGGGTCCCTGGAGCTGTGAGGCAGCATTGTTAACCACTGTGCCACCGTGCCGCCTTCTTGAACCCTTGATCTTGAACCCCTATTCTCTCAAATATCAATCCCAAGCAGAGAAATACGGAGTTAAATTACAATAAAGGACACTTTCCACTCCCCCAGGGACTTGGTGCTATTAAGCCACAGGTCATGGGGCTTCATTCTTAATTTGTAAGTTTGTTGATGTCAACAAGGTGTTCTCAAGAGAGGAGGGAAAGAAACAGTCGGGAAATTGGTTCCTAAGTGTCAGAAAATGGCTGCCTGCCAACATTTGGGTAACAGTGGAATTAAGCTCTGTGGAGTTTTTTCCCCATATTTAGATAAACACTCACTGATGGGCTGGTAGTGAAATGATAGCATTTGTCACTGACCTATCTGGGATTTTCCTGTCCATGTCATGGTGGGAATCGATGTGGGCAGGTCTGGAAAATATGGAGGGCGGCCAAAAAATCTGTTGACTGCACTCGGGAATTTCAGGTCTTGCCCAGGTTTCCCCTTTTGCGATGCCAGTTTAAACCTGGTGCCCAATCAAGGAGACCTCCTGGCATCCAGCAACAGAGATGCCATCAAGAAGGCAGAACATCCGGTCTGTAGAGTTTACAGTGGGAACTCTCATCAGTTCAACTGATTGGAGTCTGGGGATACCTCTGGGTCGGAAACCAAAAATCAAGGCTGACACTCCAGTGCAGTGAGGAGGGTGTGTTGCCCTGTTGGAGGAGGAGAAATGTTAAACCTCAGTCCCAACTTCAGGCTTGAAGAAGAACAGGGAATTATACACGGGGTGTGATTTTCCCAGTGATGATGGATGGGGTGGGGGATGATTGTTGAGGAGGGGGTGGGGATTGCGGTTGAGTGGGGGGTGGCAGGGGGGGGGGAGAGGGTGTGAGGGTGTGACTGCTGACAATGATGAATGGGGGGAGGTTGCCGGTGATGATCGATGTGGGAGGCCCCATGTCAATCAGGGGCAACAGTCCATTATAAATGGCACATGATCTCCGTGGCATCGAATTTGCTGGTATTTTTACTCTCAGCCCCTCAGGAAAACCTGGCTGTTCGTCGGTTTTCTGACAGAACCTGACATCTCGGCCCAAATTCTGCCAGCCAAATCTCCAGCGGGAGGGGAGAATCCCAGCCGTGGGCGAAGGTGGAGAACTCCGGCCTTTTGCCAACTTTTGGGAAGATTGCGCCCACTAGCACATCTGCTCTGGACACACCATTCCCTTTGACCCTGCAAGACCAACTCATATATTCACAATCTCCTGTCTTACACACTGAGGGGGCGGAATTTTACCCGCACGTCCGCTCGAGTTTCGTACGATCCTGCCCAAGGCCAACGGAGGAAGCCGTCCTCCGAGCCTCGCCCGCGCCTGGAATCGGGGCAGGCGTGCCGGTAAAATTCCGGCCAGGCCTTTCACAGAGCTTCCATTGGTCCCACCTGGACCTTTCTCCAAACCTAATGGATCTCTTTCTCTCCCCGTTTCTCGATGAAAGACCTTGAAATGATAACTTTTCTTCCCTCTCCACAGTCGCTGCCTGACCTAATGTACATTTCTAGCATTTCGTGTTCTTATTGCAATGTTTATTACTGCCCAGCTTGGATTTTCAAAGACCTTACTCCGTGGGCAGAAGGAAATAAAAACTTAATGGCACTGTTACGATGCGTGACTGCTCGTTCCAACGCCACAGGCTTCCCTCGATCAAAATGATACTATTTTTTCAAGAATAATGTCCACTCATGCAGAAGAGGATAAATTTGAAAATGTGCATTTTCTGTTGAGACACTCAGAGCAAAACCTTGAAAAGAAAGGAAATAACGGACTAAATAATTTAGCATATGATTTTAATTAAAGAAGCAATCACAGTAAGCAGTAAAATAAAGCCCTATAAATTTATGATGTGCTGAACTACTCCAGTCACATTAAGTGACCTGTTATTCTCGATTTGTAAGTCGACTCTTTGTGAAAATTAATAGGGAAGTTTGAGACAGCAGATTAATGTTTTACCCGGGTGCTTCAGCCAGGAAGAGGCTGGCGAACCCTCAGAGAATTGCAAACGTGGAGATCAAAAGAACTGGCACCTTAAGGTTCACAACTTGAAGGGTCCGGGGTGGCACAGTGAGGGTCTGGCTGAGGAGGGGGAGGAGGGTGAGAGCCCATTCGGTATTTGGGCTGCTGTAAGTGAACCGTCAGGAGTTGGGGGGGGGGGTAAAGGACAAGGGAACTTGCCGGGGTGCGGTAAGTGCTGCATTATTCAAAAACTGCTCAGCGCCTCAGTGTGTTATGGCTCCCTGCGGAATAAAATGTATTTCCTTTCAAATAAGCAATTAAAATCTGACGGATGATATAAATAAAGAGGCACAAATAGCAAGTGTGCGAAAAAAGAGCCCTGATTAACGGTAATTTTAGCATGAAGAGGATGAGGTGGCAGCGGGGGAGAATTGGTTGATCCGTTACAATGAATTGAAGGAATATAATGTATGTTCACACTTTCCATCTTCCACAAGTCATGAGATAATGGAATTCACACTGCTAAAAAAAACACCTTGTTGCTTGACTGTGCGCTGGAAACCTCTAATTCAACCATGAGACAAATTGAGGACAAAGTATCACTCCAAGGTTTCATATAAAATTGCTTCCAAGGAGTGAGGGGGTGAGTTTTGACTGAAAGGATTGTTTGGCTGACTGGAGTCAGTGCTGGCTGAGGTAGTTCAGGGCGGCACGGTAGCACAGTGGTTAGCACTGCTGCTTCACAGCTCCAGGGACCTGGGTTCGATTCCCGGCTTGGGTCACTGCCTGTGTGGAGTTTGCACATTCTCCTCGTGTCTGCGTGGGTTTCCTCTGGGTGCACTGGTTTCCTCCCACAGTCCAAAGGTGTGTGGGTTAGGTTGATTGGCCGTGCTAAAAATTGCCCCTTAGAGTCCTGAGATGTGTAGGTTAGAGGGATTAGCGGGTAAATGTGTAGGGATATGAGGGTAGGGCCTGGGTGGGATTGTGGTCGGTGCAGACTCGATGGGCCGAATGGCCTCCATGATTTCTATGCGAACATATCTCTTCCTCACGTTCTGAGTTTTAGCTTCACAGAGGCGAAGGGCGAAATCTTTCCATATTTTTTCAAAGTGTCAGGCTCTGACTGAAAACCGATGTGGAGCTCTCCAACAGCACAGTCCAGCCTCTACTCCACATCATGAACCTCTGTTATTTAAAAAAAAATGAGTGGGTGGGTTTTACTCGGGCAGGGGTAGAGTCTAATAGAGGCAGCACAGAGATCAGGGTGCCATCTTTAAAGGGTGCCCCGATCAGCACTGAAAGTGAAGGTCTAATGCAGAGAGGAAATATACAGTAAATGGCAGAAGAGTATTGATAGGCAGAGGGATCTGGGTGTACAGGTACACAGGTCACTGAAAGTGGCCACGCAGGTGGAGAAGGTAGTCAAGATGGCATACGGCATGCTTGCCTTCATCACCTGGGGCATTGAGTTTAAAAATTGACAAGTCATATTGCAGCTTTACAGGACCTTAGTTAGGCTGCACTTGGAATATAGTCTTCAATTCTGGTCGCCACACTACCAGAAGGATGTGGAGGCTTTGGAGAGGGTACAGAAAAGATTTACCAGGATGTTGCCTGGTATGGAGGGCATTAGCTAAAAGGAGAGGTTGGAGAAACTTGGTTTGTTCTCACTTGAGTGACAGAGGTTGAGGGGAGACCTGATAGAAGTCTACAAGATTATGAGGGGTATGGACAGAATGGATAGTCAGAAGCTTTTTCCCAGGGTGTAAGAGTCAATTACTAGGGGCCATAGGTTTAAGGTGTGAGGGACAAGGTTTAAAGAAGATGTATGAGACATGTTTTTTTACACAGAGGGTGGTGGGTGCCTGGAACTTGTTGCCGGGGGAGGTAGTTGAAGCAGGTATGATAGCAACCTTTAAGCGGCACCTGGACAAGTACATGAATAGGATGCAAATTGAGGGATATGGTCCCCGGAAGGGTAGGGGCTTTAGTACATTCGGGCAGCATGGTTGGTGCAGGCTTGGAGGACCGAAAAGCCTGTTCCTGTGCTGTAATTTTCTTTGTTTTTTGTTATTTGAATGGCCCACAGCCTCTCCTCCCGTGTACATAGTAGGACCCCTTCATATATATCAGGGGGCTCCCCACTACACGCCCATCCCCCCAATCCCCCGCCCCCCACTGCCACCAACCACAGCAGAAGAAATGGGTTCTCCCCACCCCACCTCCTACAATGCCAATATTGCCTTTCACAAGCATCAGGCAAACCCCCTCTCACCCCCATCTCTCTTGCAGGCATCAGGGTGACCACCCCCTCCCCACTCCCCCTACCACATCAGTCTCAGGGCACTCTTCCTCCTCACAGGCATCAGCCCTCCCCAACACACATAAAAATAACATCTCCCATGGGGCTGCCCAGAGGGCCCACTCCTGACGCTGATGCTTGGCACAGGTTGGCACTTCTGCGTCAGTTCAAACCGATTGCCCAGTTCAAACCGATTGGGCAAACTTCAGAAACAGCCTTTTTTTCTTGGCAACAGTACTGCTAGTCCCTCGATATAATGTTTCACTCCATGCTCTCTGTGTATTTTGCATTTGCACCCGATCTCTTTTTTTTTAAAGCCTAAGTACAGAAAAAAAACTACCTTTTAAACAGACAATCTTACAAACACCAATTTTGCAACAAATAAGAATCCACACGCACCATCATAAAGTGCATTCGGAGCTAGAGAAGATGTGTGAGGGTTTCAAAGGAAGACTTGCATTTACACAACGGTTTTCACAACCTCAGGACATCTCAAAGTGCTTTACAACTAATGAAATGCTTTCAGAAGCAAGGTTGTCTGTTATGGTGTATGAAAAGTGGCAACCGATTTGCACACAGAAAACTCCCCAAAACAGAACTGTACTAATGACTAGATAATCTGTATTTATTGATGTTGACTGAGGGAGAAAGATTGGACAGCGCACTGGGGAGAATTCTACTGTTTCTCTTCAAAGTAGCTCTCTGCGATCCTTTACATCCACCTCAGAAGGCAGACAGGGCTTTGATTAAATATCTCCATACTATCACAGCAGAGTTAAGATGCTTTAACGAGTATCTCTTCTTAAACCAGACACTTAGGTATAGTTCAGTGTTACTCTACTCAGTCGATAAGGGCAGACAAAATCATAGAATCATAGAATCATAGAAACCCTACAGTGCAGAAGGAGGCCATTCGGCCCATCGAGTCTGCACCGACCACAATCCCACCCAGGCCCTACCCCCACATATTTACCCGCTAATCCCTCTAACCTACACATCCCAGGACTCTAAGGGGCAATTTTTAACCTGGCCAATCAACCTAACCCGCACATCTTTGGACTGTGGGAGGAAACCGGAGCACCCGGAGGAAACCCACGCAGACACGAGGAGAATGTGCAAACTCCACACAGACAGTGACCCGAGCCGGGAATCGAAAATAAATTGTGTATAATCAGAAATGCGTGTGACAAGAAAGTTATAATATTGAAAATTTAGCAAGCCAGTAACAGATGCAATAGATAACCTGAAAGATTTTTAAAAATTCTATCACAGCACGTGACCTCTGAATAGACCAGCATTTACTGCACGTCCCTAATTGCCCTTGAGAATGTGCTGGTGCATTGCCTTTTTAAAGTTTAAAGTCTATTTTGTTAGTGTCACAAGTAGGCTTACATTAACACTGCAATGAAGTTACTGTGAAAATCCCCTAGTCGCCACACTCCGGCGCCTGTTCGGGTACACTGAGGGAGAATTCAGCATGGCCAATGCACCTAACCAGCACGTCTTTCAGACTGTGAAAGGAAACCGGAGCACCCGGAGAAAACCCACACAGACACTGGGCGAGCTTGCAGACTCCACACAGACAGTGACCCAAGCTGGGAATTGAACCCGGGTCCCTAGCGCTGTGAGGCAGCAGTGCTAACCACTGTGCCAGACTGCCTTCTTCAACTGCCGCAGTCCTTGTGTTGTAGGTACACCCACAGTGCTGTTGGGGAGAGAATTCCAGAATTTTGACCCAGCGACAGTGGAGGAACGGCCGATATATTTCCAAGTCAGGCTGGTGAGTGGCTTGGAGGGGAACTTGCAGGTGGTGGTATTCCCAGGTATCTGCTGCCCTTCTCCTTCAAGGTGGGGTAGAGGTCAGGATTTGGAATGTGCTGCTGTAGGAGGCTTGGTGAGTTGATGCTGAGCATCTTTATAAGAAACACAGGTGTTGGAGGGAGTGAATAGAAATTGCATGTTCATCAACACCTGACTTTATGCAATAGAGAAACAGAAACGATCCCGAGTCAACACTCATTATTAATTTCTGTCTTTTCTCATTTCTGTTGACTTCACTGGCAAGGGGAATGAAAAAATATCTGAAGAGAAATATATTGGAATTTTACCACCTTGCCCACAGAACAGAATTCTCCGTTGGCCTCGGGCGGGCGAGGTCATAAAATAGCCCCTCTTCTGTGGCTCATCCAATATTGCTCATTTTACCCATCACCTGAAGTCAAAATAACCTACGTTCATTTTTAAAGTGTAACATTACACCAGAATCTTCTGTTGAATGCCCATAACTAAAATGTCAATCCTATTTTCCCTTCCGAGAGAATGAGTGACGCGATGAGTACTTCCATCATTATCTGTGTTCATGGGAAAAATCTGAATGGGTCTGAGAAGGGAAGCTTCACAGATTAAAACAAAAGCAACAGCTGCCTCACTCATACTGCCTTGGGATGTATGGGGATTTGAATGCATGACAGACTGACTGAAAACAGGAGTTTAGGATTCCATTGCATGAAGTCGTATAAGGGATAATCAACTGAATACAGTGGATGTTTTGGTTCAGCTGTACGTGGTTCACTCATGTCCTTTAGAGAGTGAAATCTGCCATCCTTACTTGGTCTGGACTCTATTTGACCCCAGAGACACAGCAATGTGGTTGACTCTGAAATGCCCCCTGAAGTGGCCTAGCAAGCCAATCAGTTCAAGGATAATTAGGGATGGGCAATAAATTCTGGCCCCGCCAACAATGCCCACATCCCTTGAATATTAGAGAACATGCATATGCATGCATGCGCACACACATAAAACACACACACAAAACACACGCGCACACACATGTGCGCGCACACACACACGCACAAAACACACACACACACACACCAGCCAATTTAACACTTATTAACACTAACCAGTAATTAATTCAGTAATACGTAGAATGCAAACACACATTTGATATGATCTGCCAACATTCCAGTGAGGCAGGGTGTAGCAGGAGATGCAATGTTCCAATATAATCAAATCAATCTTTGCCACTGGGATTAAACTGTCAGCTTTCTATTTTTCAATGTTAATGCGTGTTGGTAAAAGTGTTACTTTTCAAACTTTGGCGGAATTTAAAATAGCTTTTGTGGAGATTTGAAGTATACAGCTGATCTTCTGTTGTTCTCAGTTTGTGGAGACCAGGGCGGGTGGGGTAGGCAGGGTGGGGAAGAGGACATCCTCCTGCACTGTCATTTTGCAAATGGTATCCAATTAGTTCCCCTCACCTGCTCCTTCCCCACAGCACAGCAAATTTCTTTCAAGCGTACATCCAATTCTCTTTCGAAAATTACTCTTGAATCCATCATCCTTTCAGGCTGTGCGTTCCAGATAATAGCAATCTACTGTGTTTTCAAAATAAATTCTGCTCATCTACCCTCTGGCTCTTTTGCTGCTCATCTTAAGTTTGTGTCCTCTGGTTAATGAACCCTTCCTCCTTCCCCATCTACGCCCTCTCCCCCCCAACTGTCCAGCCCCACCCACCCTTGAGAGATTAGGAAAATAATGCAACTGGAACCCTCCACAGGTACCACACCAATCATTCTTCTTAGTTCCATTATCCTGACTCTGATTGACCTCTCATATGTTTCGCCAATGTAAGCATTAAAAATTGATATGAAGATCCCAAACCCTGCTATCCGTTACCAGAGGTCCAAGGCGGCCTTCAAGGCACACAACAACGCAGAATCATCGAGCGGAAAGCCAAGTTCCGCACACATGAGGACGGCCTCAACCGGGACCTTGCGTTCATGTCACACTACTTGTAACCCCCACCATATTGCCTGGGTTTGCAAAATCCCACTAACTGTCCTGCCTTGAGACAATTCACACCTCTTTAACCTGTGATTATCCCTCTCTCCACGTGCACTGTTTGGACCGTAAAGACTTGATTACCTGTAAAGACTCACATTCCAACCATTCTTCACATTCTAATCTGTAATTATCTTGTAATTGTGTCTTTGCCTATATGTGCCGTGTTTGTGAACTAACCTCCACTCACCTGATGAAGGAGCAGCGCTCCGAAAGCTCATGATTCCAAATAAACCTGTTGGACTTTAACCTGGTGTTGTGAGATTCCTGCAAATCCAGACCTTTCTCAACCTCCTGTTTTATTTTTGTGTACAATGGTTTTGTTAAACTTCGTTATTTATTTATATGAAGAAGATCCTTCTTTTAACAAAGCATTCGACTACCTTATTTGAGATCTCAAGCTACCACACCACACTTCTCGGGTTGCCCAGGTACCCTTCAAGAATTAAAGGTTCCAGTGTTCTGCCAATGTAGGCATTAAACCCAAACTGGCAGGAGGATTTTGTTTTGAAAAATGTTATTTATTTCCTCATTTTCTTTGAAAACATTAATTTGTTGTGGAAGTGCTGGGCCCTGGACAAAAAGGCTACATTACTGAACATCAAGGAACCATCCAATTGGATCATGAAAATTCAGATTGCCTTCCAGTTGGGGTGCAAAGCAGTGGGACACAAGGATGGACAAATCTGGCGATCAGTGGTCGAAGCCTGGATACAGGGAGGCTAGAGTTCAAAAGTCATGTTGTGAAACCGCCCCCCACTCCCCAGTAATGCCTCCAACCAGAGTTGGCAAACCAAGGTGCAGTGGGCAGAGCAGGGTGTCCATTCTCTAATGAACCCAATGCTGGTGCTTGCTAAAATGATGGGGCCAGCTCATTAAAAGATCACTGGACAAGACAAAAGTTCAAATTCTTCAGACAATTGGTGGCGTGCAGCTGGGAAGCCCAATCGACATTGCGAGGAGGTGTGAAGGATGGCAGTTGTTTGGAGGGGAGACAGGGAATCGGAGAATCATAAAGTGGTCAGAGCATGAAAGGAGGCCATTCAGCCCACCATATCCGTGCTGTCCCCCTGCAGTCTCAGCTCAATAAGATGCGCTGGTTAGGTGCATTGGTCAGACTACATTCTCGCTCAGTGTACCCGAACAGGCGCTGGAGTGTGGCGACTGGGGGATTTTCACAGTAACTTCATTGCAGTCTTAATGTAAGCCTATTTGTGACACTAATAAATAAACTTAAAACTTAAAAACACTCCCTCACCTTTTCTCTGTTGACTGCAAGTTTTTTTTTTGGACAACTATCCAATTCCCTTCTGAAGGCCTCAATGGAGGCTTCCTCCACCAGACATTCAGGCATTCCAGATCCTAAGAACGTGCTGCTGAAATGGTTGTTCCTCCACACACCATTGCTTCCCTTTCCAGTCAATCATCTTGAATTGATTTTTTTTTGGTTCTCCCTATCTATCCTTTACAGACACCTCATAATTTTGAACTCTTCTTTTAAATTTCCTCTCAATCTTTTCTTCCAGAAGGAGAACAGCTCCAGTTTCTCCAATTTGCCTACGTAACTAAAGTTCTTCATCTCTGGAACTACTCTTGTGAATCTTTTCTGATCCTCTTTAACGCCTTCACATTCTCCCTAAAGCATTGGGCGCAGAACTGGTCACATTACTTCCGTTGAGGCCACAGTATAGCATTTAATAGAGGTCCATCATAACATCTTTGCTTTTGTACTCTTTGCCCCTATTTATAAAGCCCAGGTTCCTATATGCTTTATTAGCTGCTTTCTCAACCTGTCCAGCCACTTTTAATGTTTGGGACACATATACCCCCCAGATCACTCTGATAATGCACACCCTGTAGAATACAAGCCTTAGGCCGTAATTCTCTGGCCTTTCACGCCGGCAGGATTCTCTGGTGCTGCCGCTGACGTCCCCTGCCATGGGTTTCCCAGCGACGTGGGGTGTCTTCAATGGGAATTCCCACTGACAGCGACAGGACCAGTGGGTCCCATGCCAGCAAACAGCATGCCACCCCCTGCCGCAGGGAAGCATGCTGGGGGGAGGGCAGAGAAACTTGGCCATGTTTCTATATCACTTCTTCTCATTCTTCCTGTCAAATGAATCACCTCACATTTATCTGCAATCGATTTCATTTGCCGCTTGTCCACCCATTTCCTCAAACAATCCATGTCCACCTGGACGTTTAACACTATTCACTTCACAGTTCACAAAACTTGCAAGTCTTTTGTCATCTGACAATTTGAATTTGTACCCTGTACACCCATGTCCATATCATTGAGATATATTAATGAAAGCAGGGGTCCTCATACTGACCCCTAGGGAACCTTAAATGGACCTATCTCCAGTCCGAAAAATAGCGTTGAAGGAACGACATTTTTTAAAAATTCATTTGTGGGACATGGGCGTCGCTGGCTGGCCAGCATTTATTGTCCATCTCTAGTTGCCCTTGAGAAGGTGGTAGTGAGCTGCCTTCTTGAATCGCTGCAGTCCATGTGCTGTGGGTTGACCCACAATTGTATCATTTCAAATTAGACTCTAAAAGTACAACTAGCAGGCGGAAAGGTTTAAGGCTTGGGTCCAAGAGAAACAAGAGGCAAACGTCGCAGATAGTGAAATCAATGCTTTAGATGCTTCATGACTCTGGCTTGTTGAGTTAAGGAAGGTATTGGCCGGAATTCTCCAGCTGTTTACGCCCTGCCGTCGCTGCCGGAGAGGAACGGAGAATCTGACGCCCACCCAAATCTCCGTTCACTGCAGCGGGGTGGGAGAATCCCACTGGTGTGAACGGTTGGAGAATCCCGCCTAACAACTCAAAATACTTGAGCACATCATCTCCGTTGAGGGAGCAGTGCAGTTCCGAAAGGGCGTTAAATGACTGCTGCACGTACATGTTTTATGTTAAAAATGTAAAAAGCTACTCATTTTAAATATATTTATTGTAATTTTTATATAATTGCAAAGATGAATATGCATAAGCATATAAATAAAGGTAAGACTGAAAGTTTAATGACATTCAGTATTCAAAATACATACAAATATAAAGATCTCGAGTTGATATAGGCAAAAGATCAAAGATGACACCAAGATTTAGGGCTGTATTTTGGATTGAGGTTTGGTATGTTAGGTTGAGGAGGATTAGACAAGAGTGGATAATGAGCAGGATGTAGGGAGAGGTGTTGTAGACTGAGCGATTCACATTTAGTCTCATATTTCAGGCTGCATTCTGAATTGAGCTTTTGTAGACCAGGTGAGCAGTGAGTAGCCTGTGAGGAGAGTTGACCTGTGGTTGGCAAAACAGTCTGAAAGCATCAAGGAAGCCTTCAGATTGGGTTGGTAAGGCCTTTGACCAGGCCAGCCTATTAACTAAAATGTGGAATCACAGAACAAGTTACAGCACAGAAGGAGCGGAGGCCATTTGGCCCATTGTGTCTGCACTGGCCCATCAAATGAGCTTTGCACCATTCTCCCGCCCGCTTCTCGTAACCCTGCACATTCTTCCTTTTCAGGTGACAGTCTAATTCCTTTTTAAATGCTTCTGTTAAACTTGCCTCCACAAATCTTAACCACTCGCTGCGTGAAAATTTTTTAACTCCTGTCACTTTTGCTTCTGTTATCTCACAATCCTTTCAGGAGTGGGAACACTTCTGCCCTCTCTACTCTGCCCAGAGCCCTCATGATTTTGAACATGTCTATCGAATCTCCTCGTAGCTTTGTTTTCTCCAAGGAGAACAGTTCTAACTTCTCCAATCTGTCATCAAAACTGAAGTTCCTCACCCCGGGAACCATCCTCGTGAATCTTTTCTGCACTCCCGCTAATGCCTTGACACCTTTCCTACATTGTGATGCCCAGAACAGGACAGAACATTCCAGAAATTTCAATAAGAGGATAGATTTTATATTAATGAAATAAAAATAAACTTCAAAATGCCCATTAGCGTTGCTCAGAACTATGGCCCATTTGGTTTCCCCTAGCCAGCTGGCAGAGGGGCATTATAAGATATCATGTTCTTTATACACATATAGATGTAGGTTTATGTGGAAACCTGGTGTTCCCTGAGGGCCATGGGGTAGGGCCAGACCCGATAGAGAGTAAAGGCAGGAAGCTGAGCCAATCAAGTGTTGAGCGCGTATCCCAGGTCAGGAAGAATTGGCAGTTGGAGCCAGGGAGAAGTTGTGCACAGTTATAGAGTTCATAGAATCTCTACAATGCAGAAGGAGGCCATTTGGCCCATCAAGTCTGCGCTGACCACAATCCCATCCAGGCCCTATCCCCTTAACCCCACCTATTTACCCTGCTAATCTCCCTGACTACTAAGGGGCAATTTAGCATGGCAAATCCACCTGGACTGTGGGAGGAAACCTGAGCACCTGGAGGAAAACCCACCCAGACACAGGGAGAACGTGCAAGCTCCACACAGACAGTGACCCGAGGTCGGAATTGAACCCGGGTCCCTGGTGCTGTGAGGCATCAGTGCTAACCACTGTGCCATCGTGCCATATAGTTACTTTGTCTGGACCCCATTTGTATAGATAGTTAATCGTTGTTTTAGCAATAAAGCCTTTTTGTACTGAAGCCTCACTGAGTTGCCCTTGATTTATTACACTTTAGGATTTGACTTAATCTCAATTCAATCAGGATTTTGCTTCTCTTTGACTTATAAATAGCGTGCTGACTTGTACAGCAGCTGAAAATAATTAAACAGTTAAAGTTGTCCATGCTCAAGATGCTTCACAGTATAAATCATATTTTGAAAGGAAGGAAGGTGTATTTTGCTTTGCAAGGATCAGCCGATAAGGAGAGAAAATGCTGGAAATACTCAGCAGGCCAGGCAGCATCTGAAACTGGGTGAGTAGGTGGGATTTTCCACACCCCTCTCTCCCTCCCCACCACCTTCAGTGTGTTTTGCGGTGGTGGAGACAGCAAGCCATTGGCAGTGGTGGGATCTTACAGCCCAACTGCTGTCAACAGGTTTTCCTGTTAGATTCATAGGAGGAGGCCATTCAGCCCATCAAAACTGCACCGACAACAATCCCACGCAGGCTCTATCCTCGTAACCCCACCTATTTTGCATGCTAATCTCCCTGACACTAAGGGGCAATTTAGCATGGCCAATGCACCTAACCCCCATATCTTTTGGGGGTGGGAGGGAACCCCATGCAGACACAGGGAGAATGTGTGTACTCCACACAGACAGTGACCCGAGGCTGGAATTGAACCCGGGTCCCTGGTGCTGTGAGGCAGCAGCACTAACCACTGTGCCACCCCCCATTCATACCCTGTCAGTGAACCAACGCAGCAGGTCGCCATCAGCAGAGAAGGAAGATCCCATCATTGGGAATGGCTGGAAAGTTTTGGCCAAGAGTTCAAGCCTTTCACTAGAATTCCTGCTCTTTTTTGGAAATAGCGCCATGGGATCATGAAAAAGTTGACAGGGCCTCGGTTTAACATCTCATCTGAAAGATGGCACCTCCAACAACTCGCTCAGTGCTGCAGAGGTGAACTTTGCACTACGTGTGCGATGGTTACTTGTTGTCAGGGTCAAGGGGTTACGAGCACTTTTCCGCTTTCAGGAGAATATTAAAGAAGGGTCATTGGAAATCACAGAAACGGTAAAAAAGAAATCTACGTGGCAGTCAGTTGTTTCCAAAACCAAATATGTCATTTTATGATTAAATGCAAACTACACATTTAGATGAAATAACTTTTATGTTGCCACAGCTACACAGATAAAACAACATGGAGACAGTCATAAAAATAAATGAGATTGGTGCCTGGATTGACATCCATTCACACACATAGTTAGAATCCCCATTTCCAGAGCTGTTATATGACTGAAATCCAAAAGTAATTCCACCATTTTATTGCAGGACTTTGGTAAATCAATTCTCAATCTGAATGCGAGCTTATTGGAGATGTCAGGGGAGATTCAATACGCTTTGCTGCAATAAGGACCTCCCTGAAAAGCAAAGCCGTACCTCACTGAAAATATCCCATCTTTAATAGAGTTGGCAGGAGGACAGGAAAAATATGCCATTAATACAAAAGCCGTGCTTACATCTAAAAAAAACCACTGGCTAATTCCAGTGTCTTGTTCTTTATACTGTCATCAATACATCTTTGGTACTAAGGGCGACACATTGGTTAGCACTGCTGCCTCACAACGCCAGGGACCCAGGTTCGATTCCGGGCTTGGGTGACAGTGTGTGTGGGGTTTGCACATTCTCCCCGTGTGGGTTTCCTCCGGGTGCTCGGTTTCCTCCCACAGTCCAAAGGTGTGTCGGTTTAGAGGGATTAGTGGGGTAAATTTGTGGGATTACGGGGATAGGGTCTGGGTAAGATGCTCTTTCAGAGTCCTGATGCACTCTCGTTGGACTGAATGGCCTTCTTCTGCACTATAGGATTCTGTGATTCTATCTACGATAATATGCTTGTGGAAGCGTGTTAGAGTTGAGCATAAGAAAAGTGAAGTAAAAGTTAATTTATTGTCACAAGTAAGGCTTACAGTAACACTGCAGTGAAGTTACTGTGAAATTCCCCTGGTCACCACACTCTGGCGCCTGTTTGGGTCAATGTACCTAACCAGCATGTCTTTCAGACTGTGGGAGGAAACCGGAGCACCTAGAGGAAACCCACGCAGACACGGGGTGAATGTGCAAACTCCACACAGTAAGGAGTCTAACAACACCAGGTTAAAGTCCAACTTAAAGGTTGGACTTTAACCTGGTGTTGTTAGACTCCTTACTGTGTTTACCCCAGTCCAACGCCGGCATCTCCACATCAAACTCCACACAGACAGCGACCCAGCCAGGAATCGAACCCGGGTCCCTGGCGCTCTGAGGCAGCAGTGGATTTTGTGCTTTATGTGGTACAAAGAACAAAGAACAGTACAGCGCAGGAACAGGCCCTTCAGCCCTCCAAGCCTGTGCCGATCATGATGCCTGTCGAAACTGAAACCGTATGCCCTTATGGAGTCCATATCCTTCCATTCCCATCCTATTCATGTATTCACCTAGATGCCCCTTAAATGCCGCTATCGTACCTGCTCCCACCTCCTCCCCAGGCAGCGCGTTCCAGGCATTCACCATCCTCTGTGTAAAAAACTTGCCTTGCACAAGTTCCCATTGTCAGGGTTTATGACTGGGATTGCTCTCTCCATAGAAATATCTCACCACATTTTCCCCGCATTTTCATTTGAACTGTGAGCACATTTTTTGAGTAGCTTCATCGGGATCTGTGCATCCTTGGCAAAGTTGGTATTTATTGTTCAACTCCACAGTTGAGAAAGTGGTGCAGAACTTTCTTCTACAAGTGTTTGCACAACTGATCGACTCACCAGAGCAGACAAGGGATTAGACTGGCACTGGACTCCAGGCCAGGTAAGGAAACAAATTAATAAAAGTTAAAATGCTGCAATGGCCTGATGGCGATTAAAGCCTGGATGGGTTTCCTCCAAAACCTTTGAATTGGGTGGGTTGGGAACCCTGCCACCAGTATAAAACTAAGCCCATGGAAGTAAAGGAATACGTTAATGTAACTTGTCCCAATAATTGAACCCTTTCAGGCCTTGTATGATTCCATTGCATCTGTGATGTATCTCTGCCAAAACAATTAGAAACTTCCTGAGGTTTCAGGGTCAAAACTGAACACAGTACTCCAGCTGATCTGACCAAACCTTTGTACGACTAAAGCACTACTTTCTCGCTTTCATATTCTAACCCCTCGAAGATAAAAGTCAAAATATCATTAGACTTTCTGTTTGCTTTTGGTAACTGTGTACTTGTTTATAGCAATTAATTTAAGTGAAGATCAAAATCCATTTTTTCTAGTCTTGCACCATTGAAAAGGTCCGACTTGTCTGTCTCAGATGCAAAGTGGATGACGTCGCATTTCTCTACATTGAAGTCCATCACTTGACTCTTTTTTTTCCCACTTAGTGCATCTCTATAACTTCCTGATCTAAACTAACACAATTTTCTGTGCTTTCCAATTTAGTGTAGCTTGCATACTTAAATATTGTCCTAAGCGATGACCATTTACTTTTGAAAATTTGTTTGTTCAGCTTTCAACTGACAGGAAAATTTGCAATTTGAAATGGAACAGAACTCATGACTTAAAAATGAAAGGGCGCTTTCCAAGGTGAAGGTGAATAAAACAAACAAATCACCCTCAGGAAACATAGAAACGAGAAACATAGAAACCCTACAGTGCAGAAGGAGGCCATTCGGCCCATCGAGTCTGCACCGACCACAATCCCACCCAGGCCCTACCCCCACATATTTACCCGCTAATCCCTCTAACCTACGCATCTCAGGACTCTAAGGGGCAATTTTTAACCTGGCCAGTCAACCTAACCTGCACATCTTTGGACTGTGGGAGGAAACCGGAGCACCCGGAGGAAACCCACGGAGAGTGTGAAGAGAGAGATGTTTCCTCCAGTTCAGAGACACATCAAAGCTCATCACTGTCCAGTGAAGAGACATTAAAGTGCAAAGTTCTGGTTACTGAAATGATGGCTGCCACAGGCAGACACACCCAAAATCCACTTGGAAATACACAATGGGTGACAGATCTCAAGACCAGGCTGCAGCCACTGCAGAGAAAACAGGTTAAAAGCCAGATTCATTCCCTCTCTTTTGGAACATATATCCCCCGGTACAATGGGTATAGAGGGATATGGGCCAAATGAAGGCAATTGGGATTAGTTTAGGGGTTTTTAAAAAAAAGGGTGGCATGGACAAGTTGGGCTGAAGGGCCTGTTTCCATACTGTAAACTCCTATGACTCTAAATGCATTTCCTGCTTCAGAAGCCAACATTACTAGAAATCTATTTGCGAACCGTAATAATAATTGCAACATCTTCTATATCTGACCACATCCATGTCGCCAGCTAATCCAAATTGACAGCAACATTTAAAAAAATCTATGCTTCAAAGGCAATCAAAGGATACTTAACCAGAGAATATTTAGCTTTTTTTATTGGACTCTAACTTCCCTTATTTCTGATACCTGTGTGTGTGCGAAGTCACGTTTTTAGTAATTTGACTTCCGTTTAGCAGTTGACAAATTTTCTCCTTTTAGTCAAGAAAACCTGATTCGATTGGTTCCTTATTGCTCACAGCTCACAGAGTTAAAGGCATTTGGATTTGGAAAACGCATATACTTGTGAAAAAGAAACTGGAATCTTTGTTGTGACCAACCAAGAATGTTGAATAGACGAAGTCAGTTCACCCCTTCTCAACTGGTCCGAACAAAAACTAATGCACTATTGTCTCAAACAGTCACTAAATATATATGGTGAAAAACTTGGTCCCCGTACAGATTTCTGGGGCCGCCACTTGTCACATGCAATCAAACAGAGAACTTTCCTATTATCCCTATTCTCTGCATGCTACCTCCCAACGAATAACCAACCCAGGACACAAGATACCTCCAATTCTGTGTGCTCTCATTTTTGCTAAATATCCCTAGTGCAGAACCAAATTGAAGTCCATATCGTCAACATCAGAAGACACTCCCTTTCCCATCATACTCGTGAGCTCCTCAAAAAATACAGCTACATTCGTTAGACCTGGCCTATCTGTGAGTTTAACGTTTTGGGAGTCACAGTATGCCGTCTATAGGCAATTGAGAACTCATAAGTGCTTTTAAGGTTGTTTATTAAGAAGCAACAGTTTAGATATGATGCATAAACCGAATAGATAGGGAAAGCATACGACCCGTGACAGGTGAGAGAAGTTTACTGATTCTGGAGCACAAATGAGCAGACAGTGGAAGGTCCGTGTTGATATCTGTAGCCTTCTGCTCTCCAGCCAATGTTTTAGTAAATGTTTACACTACCCGCTGCCTCAGAAAAGCAGCCAGTATAATTAAGGACACCCCACACCCCAGACCTACTCTCTTCCACCTTCTTCCATTGGGAAGAAGATACAAAAGGTCACTTACCAACTGACTCAAGAACAGCTTCTTCTCTGCTGCCATCAGACTTTTGAACGGACCTACCATATATTAAGTTGATTTGTAGTACTACATTCTGCACTCTCATTTCTTTCTCTATGAACGGTATGCTTTGTCTGTATAGCGCGCAAGAAACTACTTTTCACTGTATACTAATACATGTGACAATAATAAATCAAATCAAATCAAATCAGGAAACTCTTCCCCCTTGTCCTCCTTCATCTTCTCTGTTCTTCCTCCATCTTCCCCGGTCCTCTTCCACCTTCCCTGGACTTCCTCCATCTTCCTTGGTCTTGTTCCATCAAAAAAAAGGCAGCTCCCTTCCTCCAAGCACCCGTTCATATATTTTATTTCACGGGGAAGGTTTGTTTACCCTATGTCAGCCACGTGTTCAAATAGCTCTGGCCAATAACGACAGGACTGGGACCAAAGATGTCACAGCCCGCCCAACCCCCTTCTCCTCTGCATGTCCATCACTTTAGGTCACCTTATTTATTTACCTCGTGCTGGGAGTAATTTGTTAGCCTTTACTAGATACTTCTACAGATAAGAAGATACAAGATGCCATCGTATCAACTGAGGAATGTCAGCACGAACCAGGAGACCTTAATGTTTGGAGGAACAGTTTAGGCTTCTTTTGCAGAGAAGACAAATAGTTTTGCTTCCACTTGCCTCATGCTGTGTCTACCCACTTCATAAGAATTTATAATATTCTGAAAAAGCGCCATTCCCTACATGCCTTTCACAAATCCACGTTGACTCACTTTGAAAAAGCGTATACTTACCCAAGGGCTCGTTTGTTTTACAAATTATGCCTGAAATCAGAGAATCATATCTGTGATTGCTCTTTCTGACATAGGCTCTGAACTCTTTCATCTCACAAACCTGAAACAGTTTCTGGCAATAGCTGCCAGGATGCTGGTAATGGGCATTCCAAAACGAATCCTCAGCTGGAATGATCCGTTGAGTGACTGACAAGTCTGATCTAATTGGAATGCTGTTGCCATCGTTTCCTGCTGAAGTGATTGCAGGAGACACACAACTGGTGGAAGTGGAATTGAAAGCTCCTCAAACTTCAATGTATGTGTGTGGTTTGTACCTGGGAACGCACGCACCCCAGACATTCTCTCTTCCACCTTCTTCCGTCGGGAAAAAGATACAAAAGACTGAGGTCACATATCAACTGACTCAAGAACAGCTTCTTCCCTGCTGACATTAGACTTTTGAATGGACCCACCTCGCATTAAGTTGATCTTTCTCTACACCCGTGGGGCAGCACGTGGCACAGTGGTTAGCACTGCTGCCTCACAGCTCCAGAGACCCAGGTTCAATTCCGGCCTTGGGTCACTGTCTGAGTGGAGTTTACATGTTCTTCCCGTGTCCGTGTGGGTTTCCTCCGGGTGCTCCGGTTTCCTCCTGCAGTCGAAAGATGCGCAGGTTAGGTGTATTGGCCATGCTAAATTGACCCTACTGTCAGGTGGATTAGCAGGGTAAATATGTGGGGTTACGGAAATAGGGCCTGTGTGGGATTGTGGCCGCTGCGGGCTCGATGGGCTGAATGGCCTCCTTCTGCACTGTAGAGATTCTATGATTCTATTCTATGATTCAATCTGTAACTGTAACTCTATATCCTGCACCCTCTCATTTCCTTCTCCCCTATGTACTCTATGAACGGTATGTTTTTTTCTGTGTAGCATCCAAGAAACAATACTTTTCACTGTATCCCAATATATGTAACAATAATAAATCAAATCAAATCAAAATCAGGCCTTCATTTGCAGCAGAGGGAATGGTTGGGAAGCCATTGTCCAAACCTGGTTTATTCGAAACCAACTTGCCGTTTAAAGCTGTATCTACCTTTTTGAAGCAGTGTCTGTAATTAATTATTTACAACAAACCTGAAAATGGCTTTTCAAATGCTGAGGGGGTCCTGTGCAGCCAAACAATTAGGATGCGCTGCTCAAACTGAATTGGCGAGAGATGCTTCATCTTTGTACGGTCCTCCCCTGAACCCGCATCGCTGCAGTTCCAACACTGAAAACTTTGTGATGTATTTATAACTTGGACATTGGCTTTCAGCAGTTGTTTGATGCTTGAAAAGCTTACAAAGTTGGAAAGTACAATGTTCTTTTTTTTCTCATCTTTCCCCTTGCTATGTAGTGACCATGTGGATGGTCAGATGGTCAAGGTCGTAAATGACTAATCAGATGGTACCTTTTAGAATCTAATACATGAATAGTTTCCAAAAGGGCTTTAAAAATATGCATCTCTTGACTTTATGACAGTCCATCTATGTTTATGGCAGAGTGACAAAGGTGTTACACAGTAGCAGAGTGGTTAGCATTGCTGCCTCACAGCGCCAGGGAACTGGGTTCAATTCCGGCCTCAGGTAACTATCTGTGTGGACTTTGCACGTTATCGCTGTGTCTGCGTGGGTTTCCTCCAGGTGCTCTGTTTCCTCCCACAGTCCAAAAATATACAGGTTAGGTGGATTGGCCATGATAAATTGCCCCTTAGTGCCCGAAGATGTGCAGGTTAGGTGGATTGGCCATGATAAATTACCCCTTAGTGTCCAAAGATGTGCAGGTTAGGTGGATGGCCATGATATCCAAGGATATCAGGAAGCCCTTATCAAACACTTCAGAAGGTCTCCCAGACCTGGAAGACTTCCTGATATCCAATTAAACACCTATTGTATAAGAAACTCCGGAGATCTCAGACAATTCTCACCTCCCGAGACTGGGCAATCACCAGACTTAACACATCAACTCCGCACCTAAAAACCCATTAAACAGGATGACCATAGCAGAAAACCATAAACAAACCATTTACACATCAACTACAGAGTATGACTATAACTATAACCCTTTTTGGCGGGCCTTCAGAGTACCTTCGGGACTGTTATTGTATGTATGTCCTGATTGTACCTCCGTCGACGTAAAGCAATAAAGCTGTGCCATTGTTGAACCTGACTCTGGGTCCGTAGTGGTCGTGTTCGCCCACTCGCGCTAACACCTGAACATTAGAAGAGTTTCTGGGTTAATAGTCTGGCAATAATACCACTAGGCCCTCAGCTCCCCTTACTCCGATGCAACATGCTGAGTTATTTTACTAACTTCAGGGTATCATATAAATGCAAGTTGATGTGTTGTTGTCTCACTGTCCCTAATTCGAAACTGTGGCTGGTGCATTCATATCACACTGTGAAGTACAATTTGATCCTTTTAGATATGGTGCAAGGCAGTCTACACTATAAGAGGAAGACCAACATACAAAGGTGTGGGGTTGCAGATGCCGTATTAAGGTTTGCAAGGGCTAATGTGTGGGATTGTGTAAATAGCACCTCCCATAATGATGGGGTAAAAGAGACACAGGAGTAGGATTTGATTTTGATTTGATTTGATTTGATTTATTATTGTCACATGTATTAGTTACAGTGAAAAGTAATGTTTCTTGCGCACTATACAGACAAAACATACCATTCATGGAGAAGGAAAGGAGAGAGTGCAGAAAGTAGTGTTACAGTCACAGCTAGGGTGTAGAGAAAGATCGACTTAGTATGATGTAGGTCCATTCAAAAGTCTGATGGCAGCAGAGAAGAAGCTGTTCTTGAGTCGGTTGGCACGTGACCTCTGACTTTTGTATCTTTCTCCCGACGGAAGAAGGTGGAAGAGGGAATGTCCAGGATGCGTGAGGTCTTGAATTATGTTGGCTGCTTTGCCGAGGCAGCAGGATGTGTAGATGGAATCAATGGATGGGAGGCTGATTTGCGTGATAGATAGGGCTACATTCACAACCTTTTGTAATTTCTTGCGGTCTTGGACAGAGCAGGAGCCATACCAAGCTGCGATACAACTAGAAAAAATGCTTTCTATGGTGCATATGTAAAAGTTAGTGAGAGTTGTAGCGGACATGCCAAATTTCCTTAGTCTTCTGAGAAAGTAGAGGCATTGGTGGGCTTTCTTAACTATAGTGTTGGCATGGGAGAGGACAGAAGAGGGAGGAGGTCCATGGCTTCAGCAGTGTAACACCTACAATGGGATTTTCCAGCCTCTTCCGCCAGTAGGATCTTCCATTCCTGCCGAGGTCAATGGAGTTTTGAATGTCCTGCCATATCTGCCATGGGGTGCATGGCCGTGGGGATTCATTTTCCCCGGGACTGGAAAGTCCCGCTGGTGGGAAGGGCTGGAAGATTTTGCCCAATGTATCGTATCTCTGTTCATCTCTCCCCATCAATTTTATTTCACTCTCAACAGTGCTATTTGTAGGAACATTAGGGATGGTGTGGTGCCTTCTCTATAGCAGCTCTGTAACAGCTAGTGAGAATGTTTATCAGTTGCAGACCTTCAAGGGAGTCAGTGTCTGCTATTTCAGCTTGAACAGACTAATCTTCACTTAAATAGGCCCCATAACATTCTGCTTTTCGACCTTCACCAGAGGGTGAGCAAGACCAGATTTTTCCACAACAAATACCAAAGGTGAGATATGGGGATATGCTATGCAAATGAAGGATTAGCAGAAGACAATTTTTCATCGAATGAGAACAGGCGAAAAGCCAGGATTTAATTGGCAAATATGTCTGCCAATGAAGGATTTGAAAAATTGCTTGTTTTTGATGTGCTGAAATTGACTATAACGGTTTTTTTGTAACATCTGAACCACTCGCAGACTTTGAGCAAGAAGGGGGTTCTCCTTGTGTACATATCGTTAAGGGCCTTGCATTGGATGCATGGTGTCTAATGTTGTTTGTCCAAGGTTGCTGGTACCCAGGATCTCTGACAATGGGAGTAATATGGATATCTATTGTCTGACCACATTAGCCATCCTACATTGCACATTATTCTTACCCACTTTATGAAAGAAGGGCAAAATTATTGAACCAACACAGTCACGGAAGTTAGCTGATTCAAACCACAAGACATTTACAAGCTGTCTGCAACACTCCAGAGAGATGGTGAAATGTTCATTCCTGGATAGCAGCAGAATAAAATATTGGGTGCAATCTTACCGTCCGTCCATGCCATGCCCCCTCTGCAGCGAAGATGAAAATGTTGACAGCAAGCCAAATCTCTGGTCGCAGCAGCGGGACAGGAAAATTCTGCCAGTGTGAACGGTTGGAAAATTCTGTTGATTGACTTTCGGAATAATGGCAACTTGGTTAAAATAGAAGAGGAGGACTTGTACTGAAAGAATACACTCCACAACCACCAGCCATCTCACATCACTTTACAGCGAATGAGGTATTTTTGAAGCGTAACCACAGTTGAAATGCAGGAAACCATTTCAGGGAAAACAATTGACTTTGCTGGAAAATCGCCAGGACATTCATAGAAATCATAGGAATCGTAGAATCCCTACAGTGCAGAAGGAGGCCATTCAGCCTTCACTGACAACAGTCCCACCCAGACCCTATCCCCGTAACCCCACGTATTTACCCTGTTAATCCCCCTAACAATAAGGAGCAATTTAGCATGGCCAATCCACCTAACCTGCACATCTTTGGACTGTGGGAGGAAACCGGAGCACCCGGAGGAAACCCATGCACACACGGGGAGAACGTGCAAACTCCACACAGACAGTGACCCAAGGCCGGAATTGAACCCGGGTCCCTGGCGCTGTGAGGCAGCAGAGCTAACCACTGTGCCACCAAACAATTCCATGTTTGAAAGGGAGAGTGGCCAGGATGTGCAAAAGGTCATACACCGCATTAAGATGCAAAGGTCGAGACATCGTGCAGAAGAGGTCAGCTGGTCTGTCACCAGTGGGTCCAGATAATCCTGCTGGTGTGAATGGCGAGAGAATTCCAGTCTTTGGGCCCGATTTTACCAATTGGAGCCTAAGGGCGGGATCCGGGCGTAATACGGATCCGAGCCCGATATCCTCTTTCCAGCGCGCCCATACGCGCTTTGCCGGCTCCGGCCCGATCCGCGCTGTCGGCGGTGCTTAGCGCTGGTGGACCGATCTGAGTTGTGAACTGCGCATGCACAGTTCGAAAAAAATCCTAAGCAGCGTGCCTGGGCGCGAAATACAAAACAGCAGAGAGAGCAGAGAGGGGGGGACGGATGGACTTGGGAGAATGTTGCAAACTGCAAATAATGTAGCATCTTCGTTGTGCTGCCTAATTATCTATGGGAAAGGTAATTAAACTACAGTGTCCTAGTGAGCAAGTAGTGACCTGTATAATACATTTGTGATCTGTAACTGGATTGTTGATGCTCAAATGTTCAGAGTCCTGTGGTGAACTTGGAAGAATTGTCCCCGTGGTGGAACTTGGTTGGAAATAAGATTCAAGGAGATTACTAAATCTGGGAAATCAACCATAGTGAAAAGAAGTTTGTATTGGCAACTCTTCTCTCACATTCCATGGCAGATGTGCCCCTACTTATGAATGTGACTTGCATGGACAACATTGGGTGCAGCTACTCTGCCTCTGGAGCAGCCTTGGATCCTTTATCATCTTGTTTTCATCTGAACATTGCACAGAATTAGAGGAATCCCCTTTGGAAGATAATGTCAAAGTTATAATCGCAGGAACTAAAAACCTGACAGTCAAAAATCTGGGATAAAATTCCAAAACATGGATGGGGGATATACATTTTGAAATATTATCCCAGAGGCAGAGTAGCTGCACCCAACGTTGCCCATGCAAGTCACATTCATAATTAGGGGCACATCTGCCATGGAATGTGAGAGAAGAGTTGCCAATACAAGCTTCTTTTCACCATGGTTGGTTTCCCAGATGTAGTAATCTCCTTGAATCTTATTTCCAACCAAGTTCCACCGCGGGGACAATTCTTCCAAGTTCACCACAGGACTCTGAACATTTGAGCATCAACAATCCAGTTACAGCCCCCCCATGCCCCCCAGTCCCCCCAGCTACATGCAGCACACAGTCACAGCGCCTCCCATGCCCCCCAGCCCCACCAACCGCATACAGCACACAGTCACAGCCCCCCCATGCCCCCCCAGTTCCCCCAGCGCCCCCCCCAGCCACATGCTGCACACAGTCACAGCCCCTGGTAACATTGGAAGGCTGCTATTTGCACTGTGTGCACATCTTCAGCCTTCAGCCTGAAGTGAGCTGCAGTGCTAGGATCCAGTTGCACTGCAGGACCCGAGGTCCGTGCTGCCACACGGACATCGGAGTTCGTGCACAGCAACAGACCCCCTCCCCCCCACACACTCGCAGAGATGCCACGGACCCGGGACAGCGGAATGGCCACGACTCAAGACACACGTAAGTACCGGGGAGCCTCCGAACGCAACACACCTACCTCCTCGCCAACCCTCACTGAGGAAGCGCCGGCTTCCAACTTTTATTTACCAGGTCATTAAAAATGCAGACGCGGATTGGGCTGCACGGTGGTAAAGTGGGATTTGGTGGTAGAGTTGGGCGCGCGCTTCATTAAGTCGATTTAAATGCATGCAACTTTACTGCAATTTTGCACCCGAAGATGGGAGCGAAGTTTTGGTAAAATCGGATCCTTTATCTTTAATTTGCCACGCTGCCCTGTACAAAAGAAGATTTTGGTTTGAACTGGTTCTCTTAAACATCACATCAGTTTCTGGTGTAATTGTGAAATGTGGCCCCTTGGAACCTATACACATCACAATTAGTTCCTAGATAATTAGTTCCTAGCTATTTATTCATTCGTGGGACATGGGCGTCGCTGGTTGGCCAGCATTTATTGCCCATCCCCAGTTACCCGACAGCAGTTGAGAGTCAACCACATTGCTGTGGCTCTGGAGTCACACGTCGGCCAGACCAGGTAAGGACGGCAGATTTCCTTCCCTAAAGGGCATTAGTGAACCAAATGGGTTTTTCCGACAATCGACAATGGTTTCATGGTCATCAGTAGATTCTTAATTCCAGATATTTTTTATTGAATCCAATTCCGCCATCTGCTGTGGTGGGATTTGAACCCGTGTCCCCAGAACATTAGCTGAGTTTCTGGGTTAATAGTCTCGCGAAAATGCCATTCGGCCATCACCTCCCCTCTCCTAGCTATTTACAAATAGTAAAACAATATATAACAAGCAGATCACTGTACTTTCTCGTGTTATCTACTAATACATACAGACAGGGAATGATACAGCTCCAAATGAAACCACTTAGCCCTTCATGGCTCTGCCAGCACTTTATTGGAGCTATCCAATTGGTCACACTCTCCTGCTTCTTCGACATAACCCTGCAATTTTCCTTTCTCTCCACAAATATTTATCCAATTTCCACTGGGAAATTAGTGCTGAATCTCCTCTCTTTGCCCTTTCAGGTACTGCATTTCAGATCAAACAACTGCAATGAAAAAAGTGAGCATTTCAATCTATTGTGAAGATTTTTGAAATGAAAACACATATGTCAAAAAAGTTTGGCTGGAAATCAATCTGCAGGACAAAGGGATGTGTGCTTGCAAATGCCAATATGTGTTAGTTCAGAATCATGTCCTTTTCTCAGGGCGGCAAGGTGGTTAGCATTGCTGCCTCACAGCGCCAGGGACCCGGGCTCAATTCCAGCCTCGGGTGGCTAATCTGTGTGGAGTTTGCACATTCTCTTCATGTCTGCGTGGGTTTCCTCCAGATGCTCCCATTTCCTCTCACAGTCCAAAGATATGCAGGTTGGGTGGATTAGTCAGGCTAAATTGCCCCTTCGTACCTCAAGGTTGGGGGGGAGGGGTTATCAGAGTAAATACTTGGGGTTATCGGGATAGGGCCTGAGTAAGAGTCAGTGCAGATTCAATGGGCTGAATGGCCTCCTTCTGCACTGTAGTGATTCTATGATTTATTCTTTAATGGAATATGGCCATTGCTGGCAAGGCCATCATCTGTTGCCCATCCTTAATTGCCCTTGAACGGAGTGGCTTGTTTGTCCATGTCCAGGGGCAGTTAAGAGTCAACCACAATGCTGTGGGTCTGGAGTCACATGGAGATGAGACCAGGTAAGAACGGCAGATTTTCTACCCTAAATAACACGAGCGAACCAGATGTGTTTTTATGACAGTTGAGGATAATCTTGTAATCAGCATTCTGACACTGGCTTTCAATTCCAAGCGTTCTTAAAGATTGAATTTAAATTCCACCAACTGCCATGGTGGGATTTGAACCTCCTACCCCCAGAGCATTAAGGTAATCTTCTAAATTACTGGTCCAATGACATCCCCACGGTGCCAGCATCTCCCCAGTGCTTACACTGTTCCATGATGATCATCATTCAGGCATGCAGGCGACATTATGCATTTAGATGCAAGTCTACAAAGTACTTGCTGGGAGGCTTTTTCTATCAAGTCCACCTTGTCTTGATCCAAGGCCATCCTCAGATCTCTCGACTGTGGCGTTGGGGTGGCATGATTTCCAATAGCTTTATGGGGAAAACCATGATCAAGGAACAGGAACATGAGTGGAGAGTTGGGCACCCCTGTCCCACATCATTTAATTCAATGGGTCTTTGACTATTAGAGGACATAGATATAAGGAGTTTGGCAAAAGTGCCAGAAGCGACACAATATGTTATCTTTTACATAACGAATGGTTAGATTTTGGAATGCACTACCTGATAAGGCATTGGAAACAGAATGGACCTAACGCGCACTAAGTTGATTTTTCTCTGCACCCTAGCAATGTCTGTAACACTACATTCTGCACTCTTTCCTTTCCTTCTCTATGAACAGTATGTTTTGTCTGTATAGCGCGTAAGAAACAATACTTTTCACTGAATGCTAATATATGTGACAATAATAATTCACATCAAATCAAATGAATAGTAACTTTCAAAAGGGAGTTTGAACACTTGAAGGGGAAAATAATTGATTGGCTATGGGAATTAAAGGGTGGCACGATGGCACCTGGTTAGCACTGTTGCCTCACAGCGCCAGGGACCCGGGTTCGATTCCCGGCTTGGGTCACTGTGTGGAGTTTGCAAATTCTCCCCGTGTCTGCGTGGGTTTCCTCCCACAGTTCAAAGATATGCAGGTTAGCTAGATTGGCCATGCTAAATTGCCCCTGGTTGTCAGGGGGACGAGCTAAGGTAAATGCGTGTGGTTATCGGGATAGGGCCTGGGTAGGATTGTAGTCGGTGCAGACTCGATGGGCTGAATGGCCCCCTTCTGCACTGTAGGATTCTATGATTCTATGGCTAAGGCTTGGGATGAGATGATGCAGTGGGCCAAATGGTCGTCTTCTACATTATACTATGATAAGTTTGAAGATACCACAATCACAGGACCAGCCCTGTTCCATAGAAGAAATGCTCGTAACCCCAGGGCAATATAAAAGGGACAATGCCTCAATGAAATGAGTTCCTGGATATTTTGGAGGAATGGACAAAAATATCAGCCTTGACTTTCTTCCCTTCCTCTGTGTAACTTGAATTTATGATACTCGGATTTAGCTCCTTGCTTGTTTGAGCAAGAGCAATTACATCCACCCTCTGATTAGTTGATTTGAACGATGCAAAATGAATACATTACAGTTTATGAAGCAATAATGCCTCATTCATGTAAATTAATGTCTTTGCTTCGTGAATAAATTTTGTCACATCGCACTCTGCAAGCAGGAGATTAAAGTTCTTCGATGTGCAATACAGGGCCAGCGGCGTACTTTAAAATAAAAGTAAAGTAAGAGTAAAGTTTATTGGTCACAAGTAAGGCTTACATTAACATTGCAATGAAGCTACTGTGAAAATCCCCAAATTGCCACACTCCGGCGCCTGTACGGGTCAGTGCACCTAATCAGCAAGAGTTTCAGACTGTGGGAGGAAACCGGAGCACCCGGAGGAAACCCATTAAGGCACAGGGAGAACATGCAAACTCCTCACAGACGGTCACCCAAGCCGGGAATTGAACCCGGGTCCCTGGCGCTTTGAGACAGCAGCGTTAACCACTGTGCCAGCATGCCGGTAAATACAGATTGTTCAGTATCTAGAACACAGGAAGCCATCTTTTCAGAGCTGTTTTCATCATTGATATTGGGCATCAGAGATGAGATATTGATGCGCGTCAATAAGCACATGGAACCAAGGCTTCGGTATTGAAGGCTTTAATAAAGTAACAATGGAACTACTAACACGAATACACCAGTTCAGACTGAAGGAGTCCTGCCGGAGCAGGGGGTCTTATACCTCGTCACCGGAGGCGGGACCCCACTGGAATGTGCCATGATAACTCTTATAACAGGTAAACACCCTAACCCAACAACATAGTACAACCCCCACAGTAACAACACCCTAGCCCAACAGTAACATAGTAACAAACCCCAGTGGTGAACCAACGATGGTTCACCACATTCACGCCTCCTTTAAGAACAAAAGGTGGCGGGGTGGACGAAAAACAGGTCATATAAACAGACAATAACAGAAAAATCACAGGATTCACAAGTCCAGACGGTCTGGAGGACCGCACCGACGCTGCGATCTCCTCAACACCGGTTGCGAAACCGGAGCAGGTGCCGATCTCCTCAACACCGGTTGCGAAACCGGAGCAGGTGCTTGTGGTGGCGCTCTTTCCAAAGCAACGTCTGGCTGTCCCCTCAAGGACTCCCGGGCCGGCCGGCCCTGGTGAGGCGATGGTGCAGGGGATCCTGGAACGTTTGGTGGTAGTGGTGGTGGTGATGATGATGGTGGCGCCGATCTCCGAGTCTCAGGCAAGCTGTACATGGGAGTAAAAGTGTTATGCACTGGTCCCAGTGCTGACCGCGCCACGTCTGGGGAAGTAATGAGGAGTAGTGGATTCGTGACTGGGGGAATAGGAGCGACAGGAGTTGCTACGTCCCCTGCGGGCGCCAGGTCTCTAATGGAGACAGTGTCCTCTCGCCCGTCAGGATATGCCACATAGGCATACTGAGGGTTGGCGTGGAGGAGTTGGACCGGTTCAACCAAGGGGTCGGACTTGCGAGACCTCACATGGCGCCGCAGAAGGACGGGTCCTTGGTACGTCAACCAGGCTGGCAATGAGGTCCCCGAGGACGACTTCCGAGGGAATGAGAACATCCTCTCGTGGGGAGTAGCATTGGTTGCCGTACACAGGAGGGAGCGGATAGAATGGAGCGCATTTGGAAGGACCTCCTGCCAACGGGAGACTGGAAGGCCCCTGGATTTCAGTGCCAGTAGGACAGCCTTCCAGACTGTAGCATTCTCCCTTTCCACCTGTCCGTTACCCCTTGTAGCTCGTGGTTCTACTAGAGGCAATCCCGAATGAGAGCAGGAATTGCCTCAAGTCGTTGCTCATGAACGACGAGCCCCTGTCGCTATGAATGTAGCAGGGGTACCCGAACAGGGTAAAAAGTTCACTGAAAACCTTAATGACGGTGGCAGTTGACGTGTCCGCACAGGGGAAAACAAACGGAAACCGGGAATACTCGTCTATTATGTTGAGAAAATAGACATTCCGGTCCGTTGAGGGAAGGGGGCCCTTAAAATCCACACTCAGCCTCTCAAAAGGGCGAGTGGCCTTGACCAATTGTGCCCGGTCTGGTCGATAAAAGTGTGGTTTGCATTCTGCGCAAATCCGACAGCTTCTAGTCACTGACCTGACATCCTCCACCGAGTAAGGCAGGTTGCGGGCTTTGATGAAGTGGTAGAGTCTGGTGACTCCAGGATGACACAGATCATTGTGGAGAGCCTTCAAGTGGTCCTCCTGCATGATGGCGCATGTTCCGCGCGAGAGGGCATCTGAGGGCTCATTGAGCTTCCCTGGACGATACATAATATCGTAATTATAGGTGGAGAGCTCAATTCTCCACCGCAAGATCTTATCGTTCTTGATCTTGCCCCTCTGCGTGTTACTGAACATAAACGCCACGGATCGTTGATCCGTGATCAGGGTGAACCGCTTACCTGCCAGGTAATGGCGCCAGTGTCTGACTGCCTCCACAATGGCCTGAGCCTCGTTTTCCACCGCTGAGTGCCGAATTTCTGGGCCTTGAAGGGTGCGGGAAAAAAACGCGACGGGCCTGCCTGCCTGGTTTAGTGTGGCGGCTAGGGCGAAGTCAGATGCATCACTCTCCACCTGGAAAGGGATGGATTCATCCACCGCGTGCATCGTGGCTTTCGAGATGTCGCTCTTCAAAACCTTGAAGGCCAATTGGGCCTCCGGCGTAAGTGGAAAGGTCGTGGACTTAATGAGCGGACGAGCTTTGTCCGCGTAGTTGGGGACCCACTGTGCATAATATGAAAAAAACCCGAGGCATCTCCTCAGTGCTTTCGTGCTAGCGGGCAAGGGAAGTTCAGTGAGTGGGCGCATACGGTCTGGATCAGGGCCAATGACCCCGTTTTCCACCACGTATCCGAGGATGGCTAACCTACGCGTACGGAATACGCACTTCTCCCTGTTATAGGTCAGATTCAGGCGAGATGCAGTGCGCCGAAAGTGTTGGAGATTCGTGTCGTGGTCCTGCTGGTCATGGCCGCAGATGGTGACGTTATCCAGGTACGGGAAGGTAATGTACGTAAATTGTGCCCTGTACCGCAACCCGTTCTGGTCCACCATTCGGTCCATAGCACGCTGGAAGACCGAGACCCCATTGGTGACACCAAATGGAACCCTGAGGAATTGGTATAGACGACCATCCGCCTCAAAAGCCGTATATTGTCGGTCCTCTGGGCGGATGGGGAGTTGATGGTAGGCGGACTTAAGGTCTATGGTAGAAAACACTCGGTACTGCGCAATCTGATTGACCATATCAGAAATGCGCGGGAGAGGATACGCATCCAGCTGCGTGTATCTATTAATGGTCTGACTATAGTCGATGACCATCCGAGGTTTGTTCCCGCTTTTGACTACCACGACCTGCGCTCTCCACGGACTAGCACTGGCCTGTATGATCCCTTCCTTGAGGAGCCGCTGAACCTCAGATCTAATAAAGATCCGGTCCTCAGCGCTGTAACGCCTACTTTTAGTAGCGATGGGCTTGCAGCCAGGTACCAGATTTTTAAAGAGGGATGGTGTCGTGATCTTCAGGGTGGATAAATTGCACGCTGGGCGCTTTGGGCATTTGGAGGCTGCGGCTGATTCCCTACTGCCAGTGAAGGGAGTGGCCCACCGTACTGTAGGATCACACTCTTCATGTGGACCATAAAGTTTAGTCCGAGGAGAATTGGTGCGCAAAGGTGAGGTAGCACAAGGAGCCTGTATTGCTCGTAAATTGTGCCCTGTACCTCAAGAGTTACCATACATCGTCCTTGGATCGGTACAGACCGGGACCGTGATGCCATGGAAATTGTCTGTTTGGCAGGGAGAATCCGGAGTCCACACCTTTTAGCAGTTTCAGGGTGTATGAAACTTTCGGTGCTTCCACTGTCAAACAGACAATTCACAGTTCTGCCACTAACCTTTACCTCCATCATAGAATGTTCCAGTCTGTAATGCCTGGTCTGATCCAGGGAGATCGACGCCACCGTTGGCCCCTGGGCGTCACTGCATGCTGCCGATGTGGATGCTGAGGACCCCTGCTGGTCGCTCCTAGTCGTCGTGGACCATGATGGCCACCCCCATGAATCGCACGTGGGCGAGGGCGCCAAGCGCAGCGACTCCTGGTGGTCTTCCTCCTCCTCTGTCTGCCACGATGGCGCCGTCCTGAGATCGCACGTGGTCGGACCTCGTGGGTACTGCGACGCCGAAGGAGATGGTCTCCGTTCTGGAGGGTTACAAGCTGCACTGCCGTTTTTAGGTTTGGACCTGCAGACTTTGCCGTAGTGGCCTTTTTTACCGCACTGGCTGCAGATTGCCGTTCTTGCCGGACACTGTTGCCGTGGATGCTTGGCCCCTCCACAAAAATAGCATCGCTGGCCACCTGGAGCTGCCGCCGTCGTCGAATCGATCTGGGAGCGCGGGTTCGCGGGGCGAGGAGGGAGCTGAGCTTGCTCCAACCACGTTGACTGCACGTGGTCCTCGGGGTACAGCGCCAAGCTCTTCGACGCCGCCTCCAACCTCACGGCCATCTCCATTGCCTGGGTCAAGTTGAGTTTCCCCTTTTCTAGCAATTTAAGCCTGATGTACGAGGACCCTACCCCTGCTACGAACGCGTCTCGGGCGAGGTCGTACATATACTGTTCGGCGGAGACGTCCTTACAGTCGCAACCCCTGGCAAGCTGCAGGAGCTCATTGGCATAATCCTCCATGGTTTCGCCCGACTGCCGACGTCGTGTAGCGAGGAGGTAACGAGCATGTATCTCGTTGGGTGGCATAGTGTATCTTTTCTTTAGGAGCTCGACGGCACCCTGGTAAGTGGGAGCTGCACGAATGGCTAGGTAAATCGTGTCGCTTACCCTTGCGTGGAGGACCTGGAGTCTATCACTGTCCGTAGTGATAGCTACCGAGGCTGCCAGGTAGTCCTCAAAGCACTTCCACCAATGGTCGAATGTGTTAGCTGCACCGACCGCACGTGGGTCCAGTGTCAGACGATCCGGTTTTAGAATCTGTTCCATACTCTCTGTTTTTTTCTTCTTGTTGCACAGTTGTGAGTTTTCTGTTTACTTTATTAAATTGATGTGCGTCAATAAGCACATGGAACCAAGGCTTCGGTATTGAAGGCTTTAATAAAGTAACAATGGAACTACTAACACGAATACACCAGTTCAGACTGAAGGGGTCCTGCCGGAGCAGGGGGTCTTATACCTCGTCACCGGAGGTGGGACCCCACTGGAATGTGCCATGATAACTCTTATAACAGGTAAACACCCTAACCCAACAACATAGTACAACCCCCACAGTAACAACACCCTAGCCCAACAGTAACATAGTAACAAACCCCAGTGGTGAACCAACGATGGTTCACCACAGATATCATGCTTTCGATAAGGTTTGTTTTCTTGCTCATGACTGGCTTTGTCCCTCCAGTTTTCTGGCAGACACTATTGAGCTCTTGAGCTCCAGCTGAGTGATAAAAGTGAGCTCACCTTGATGTTAAATATTCTCATGGGTAATTCTTTCATAAGGTTAGGAAGCATGCTCCTGTTACCATGTGCGCATGTTTTGTGGATGACCTGATTCAGAATAATGATCTCAATTTCTAACCCAATCCTTCATCTTTCCCCATTAAAATGATAAAGTGTTGCATTTATTAGTTCATGAGTTCAGGATGTGTGATCCTCAACAAAGATATATACCATTGGGAAAGAAAGATTCTCTCGGACTGATTCACCATCCTTGGCTAACAAAGAACCCAGAAGAAAAAGAACAGTAAAAGCAGGGGAGTTAGAATACTGGTCCAAACCGGTCTTGCATATTTAAAATGGAACATCAGTAAAAATTTGGAAACTATGGTGGTACGGTGGTTAGCACTGATGCCTCATGGTGCCAGGGACCTGGCTTAGATACTGGCCTTGGGTGACTGTGTGGAGTTTGCACGTTCTCCCCGTGTCTGCGTGGGTTTCCTCTGGGTGCTCTGGTTTCCTCCCACACTCCCAAGATGTGCAGATTAGGTGGATTGGCCATGCTACATTGCCCCCTTAGTGTTCAAATATGTGCAGGTTAGATGGATTGGCCATAGTAAACTGCCCCTTCATGTTCAAATATGTGCAGGTTACATGGATTGACCGTGCTAAATTGCCCCTTAGTGTCCAGATATGTGCGGGTTAGATGGATTGGCCATGTTAAATCCCCAGGGTTACAAGGATAGGATGGAGGGGTGGGATTCTCCTGCTCTTCTTCAAAGTAATCTCACCTGACCTTTAACTCTGCTCAGGGGAACTGACAGGGTTAAACCTCATCAAAATGATAGTGCCTGAAACAGTGGCCAGGGTTTTCCAGCAATGGTGGGGACTCGTTATTCATCACCGGTGGGATCTTCCAGTCCCGCAAAAGTCAATGGCCATTTGCATTGCTCACTGGCCACACCGCCATGGAACCCATCGCTGGCATGACGGGGATCTCCTTCGGCAGGACTGGAAGATCCTGGCCGGTGTATCGCTCCTTTAGTAATACACTGTGAGTGACAGACACAATGGCTGGTATTTTACAACTTCAGTCGGGTGAGGCTTGTAAAATCCAGCCTGAGGCCAATGGAGAATTCTGTTCGGCGAGCCGCATCTGCCCTGATTCCGAGTCGGGCGTGGCGGTAAAATTCCAGCCAATATTGTGCTGAAGGCCGGGCTTTTCAGCACCGTCGGTGTGAGTAATTCACGGGCCCAGCCAAGAATCCATTGACTTTCAGTGGGACTGGAAGATCTTGGTGCTGGAAAATCTTGCCCTATGTTCCTGGAATTGGACTTAGACCATGATTATGGGAGCAAATATTATCCATGGAGGCGTAGCTTCTTTCTTTTAAAAAGATGGAAGAAAACAAAAATTGCATTGCAGTCACCCGCAGATACTTACAGCTATTTTTTATTAGTCGTGTTACTTTCTGATGTGATAATATGAACATAGTTGCCTTGCGGAACACTGCATTAAACATGGATAATGTCAACCCAGGAAGAAGCAAGCTTATGATAACACTCAAGCATAAGCCCAAACTGAACCAAGTGTTATGTGTTGATTCCTGCTGGATTTCAGTTCTGCCCTCACAAGATGTCAAGAAGAATTGAGGTGATATACTCGAGACAGTATGTGACCCACAATCTGATAGCTTCACCCTCGTTGTCAGCACTGTTGAAAACACATTCCTCACAGCTAAAGAGCAGATCCTGAAAGCAGAAAGCACTCCTTCACAAAAAGTGTCATAAAAATCTGGAACCTGCTCCTTCCCAAAAGCTTTTGAGGTTGGGATGGAGGAAGAAATGTTCTGATTTTTCACCTCTCACCCCAATCGTACCACCTTACCTTGCCAGACGATGGACAGAATGGGGTCGTAAATTTGTGCCCTAAGGGGCAATTTTAGCATGGGCAATACACCTAACCTTTGCATCTTTGGACTGTGGGAGGAACCCGGAGGAAACCCACGCAGACACGGGGAGAACTTGCGAACTCCATACACACCCAAGCCGGGAATTGAACCCGGATCCCTAGCGCTGTGAGGCAGCAGTGCTAACCACCGTGCCACCTGTTTCAACCATAAAATAAATGAATAAATAATTGTCAAACAGCTGGTGGAAAATATTTTATTTTCCCCTCTATTCAGTGCTATGGATCTGACAAGTATTAACAGCAGAAAATCCTGGAAATACTCAAGCAGGTTGGGCAGCATTTGTGAAGAGAGAGACAGGGTTAAACATTCAGGTCGATAAGCATTCATCATCTGTTCCTTTCTCTGCAAATGCTGGACTGAGTGTGTCCAGCACTTTTTGTTTCAACTTTAATGGACATAAAGGGTGAAGCTATCAGGTTGTGGGTCACATACTGTTCTAATATATCACCTCAAGGTCCAATGCATGTCAGAATTATACAATAAATGGGAGAGCCCTTAGGAGTATTGACAGGCAGAGAGATCTGGGCGTACATGTCCATTGATCACTGAAAGTAGCAAAGCAGTTGGATAAGTTAGTCAAGAAGGTATGCTTGCCTTCATTGGTCAGAGCATTGACTATAAAAATTGGCAGGTCATGCTGCAGCTGGACAGAAACTTAGTTAGGCCTCATTTAGAATATTGTGTACAATTCTGGTCGCCACACTACCAGAAGGATGTGGATGCTTTGGAGAGGGTACAGAAGAGATTTACCAGGATGTTGCTTGGTCTGGAGGGTATTAGCTATGAGGAGAGGTTGGATGAACTCGGTTTGTTCTCACTGGAAAAAGGAAGGATGAGGGGCAACCTGATAGAGGTTTACAAGGTTATGAGTAGCATGGTCAGAGTGGATAGTCAGATGCTCATTCCTCAGGTAGAAAAGTCAAGTACTAGGGGACATAGGTTTAAGGTGCATGGGGAAAAGTTTAGAGGAGATGCGCGAGGCAAGTTTTTTTACACAGAGGGTGGTGAATGTCTGGAACAGGGAGGTGGTGGGAGCAGGTACGATAGCGGCATTTAAGGATCAACTAGACGAATACATGAATAGGATGGGAATGGAAGGATACGGACTCCGTAAGTGCATACGGTTTTACTTTAGGCAGGCATCAGGATCGGCGCAAGCTTGGAGGGCCGATGGGCCTGTTCCTGTGCTATTCTGTTCTTTGTTTTTGTTCAGCTTCCGAGGGATTTTGCTTTTGTCGGAGTATCATGTTTCGAGGAATGATTTGACGGCCTTAGTGGATGCGTAAATAGAATCTTTCATCACCTTTTCTTTGCTACGGTGGAGAGGATCAAAGTGGCCATTCATGGATTCAAGGAAACCTCCTGATTCAGTGCAACAACTCAATGGCTGTTTGGAACTACAGCACTGCAGCATTGCCCCCACCAAATATGTAGCAGGGTTAAAATTCCACCTCCCAAAAAAAGAATGGTTAAATTTCTTCCTTTTAATTAAAATCATTCTCTCTATTATAATGACGCAGAGATTAATCCCCTTTACTTCACTTCGTAATCTGGTAATTTGGGAAGGTGTTAACTGTTCTACATTAACAATTAGAGGTTCATTAACAGAAATACCTGACACTCGCTTTAAGTGAATAATCAACAAGTTATTTTATTTAACTTACCGGAACTTTAACAAACAAGTAACATATTAATTAAAGGAAGATTCGACTGTAATGCAGTTCAAGCAAATACTAGGACCATTCAGTTCCAAAACAGTAATAACAGAATTTTAGTCCCTCTCAAAAGTATATGTACAACCAGATCTGATGGTTTTTGGAAGCTTTTGGAGTTTTTCTGTTGATTTCTCTGTCTGTAAGGTCTTTCTGACTTGATACCCTTTTGTTAGATAGATGGAGACTTCTCTTCAGAGATAGTTGTTTAGCTGGCAGAGTGAAGAGAGCCGCTCTAGAGATGTCCTTCTGTTCTGACTGACTCCCAGTTGAACTGCTGAACTGCAAGCAGGCAGGTGAGTTCCTGTCTATAAACTTGATGACCTATCCATTCCTTTTACCCAGATTGGTCTGAGGTTGACAACAACAGCAAATTCAAATTTGATAGGTCCCTGTTCGCTTAATCTCCTCTTTAAACTGATAGGCTGTCAGAATGCAGAAAATCTGCAAAGTCTGTTACCAAGGCAACCCTGATGTTTTGGTCTTTGTTGCAATCGGTGTACCCTGTGTGCCTGCATCTTAAACATCCCAGCATTGAACACTAAACCAGCTTTTAAAGAGACCACATTTCACAAACTTAACTTCACAACACCATTCACATTCTTAAGTGTTATTTTATAATATTTCTTGTGACTATGAACTGAGGCTGGGATTTTCCTGCTCCGTTGTGGGGGACCAAACGCAGGAGATTCAATGGGACAGTTAAAAGTCAGTGCCGGACAAGCCCGCTACCCCGCTCCCCCACTCCCCCCTCCACCCTCCCCCCCCCCCCCCCCCCCCCCAGTCTTACATTTGATGTTTTCTATATTTTTTCTTCTTCATTATTTTGTTTAATTTTTCCTTTGCTTTTTTAAAATAACTATATGTTTATTTTTATCGAGTAATTTTTTGTTATTCTCACAAGAGCCAATACGATATCAGAGTAACGGCAACCTGCAAGGTTGGCACGGTGGCACAGTGGTTAGCCTTGTTGCCTCACAGCGCCAGGGACCCTGGTTCGATTCCAGCCTTGGGTGACTGTCGGTGCGGAGTTTGCATGTTCTCCCCGTGTCTGCGTGGGTTTCCTCGGGGTGCTCCGGTTTCCTCCCACAGTCCAAAGATGTGTGGGTAAGGCTGATTGTCCATGCTAAATTGCCCCTCAGTGTCAGGGGGATGAGCAGGGTAAATATGTGGGGTTACGGGGATAGGGCCTGGATATGATTGTTGTCGGGACAGACTCAATGGGCCAAGCGGCCTCCTTCTGCACTGTCGGGATTCTATGGTTCCATGAACCTAAGGCATAGTGAACTGCTTAAAGAAGACCTTTTTTTTAAAAGGACATACAAAAAAAGTAACTTGTCAAAAGATGGCCAATACTGCAAAAGGTCCCCTTCTGGAAAATTCCAAAGTAGATTGCATTGACTGATTTTTCCTTGGAGATTGTGTGGAATTTAGCACCTAGAGAGGTGTCAAAGCCCACTTCAGACAGAGACATTTGAAGGGATGGTGTATAAAATGCAAAAAGCTGAACTTTTAAAAAAGTTTATTTATTAGTGTCACAAGTAGGCTTACATTAACACTGCAATAAAATTACTGTGAAAATCCCCTGTTTGTAACTTGTAAGTCACTGTGTTTCTGTGAAGAAAATGGAAAATGTCATACTCCCTAGCCAGATACATTTGATCAGGCATTCAAAAGAACACATCCTGTTGATTAATACCTCAGAATGTGTCAAAGCGTTCCTGCGATGAAAACAAAATGGACTTTGGGTACAAGACATGCCTGTTGAACCCCCACCCATAAATACACAGAGAAATGAGTCTAAAATTAGATCTGAAAACCTGTGTTGGGCAGTATGTTCGAGTCTCTAAAGGAGTATTTTCTCTTTTGGTTGAAGTCAACCCCAGAATTCCACTGAAATTACCGAACTAGTGGGCGGGATTTTGCGGTCGTGTTCAGGCGAAACCGGAAATTCCTACTCGAGGTCAACAAAGATTTCCGTTGTCGGACACACGCCACACTGATTCCATGACAGGCAAGGTGGTAGAGTTCCAGTGGGCAACTACCACCATCATGAACATGCAAAGGACTTACTTGTATTTTCTTGTTAACTTATTTGGACTCTTACTTTCTGATCTGCGTGAATCTATTATGCGTCTTTTATTATTTTTCCTTGGGTTTTAGTAACTAATAAACGTATTATTTGTTTGTCTTCCTGTGATCTGGTTTTCTTGGCTCCTTATTAAAAAGGTAAGTACATTCAGAGTAGCAAAGGGGTAAGAATTTTAAACCAACCTTTGTTGCGACCAACCGAGAGAGTTGATAAAAAGGGGGGACAGCTCATCCTCCTCACCCAAGGGGCCCGGTTGTGTATTGGTATTGTCGCTGGACTCATAATCCAGAGGCCCAGGGTAATGCTCTGGGGACCCGGGTTCGAATCCCACCGCAGCAGATGGTGAATTTTGGATTCAATTAGAGTCTAATAATGACCATGAAACCATTGTCGATTGTCATAAAGACTCATCCTCACTAATGTCCTTTCGGGGAGGAAATCTGCTGTCCTTATCTGGTCTGGCCTACATGTGACTCCAGATCCATCGAACTGTGGTTGACTCTTAAATACCCTTAGGGTTGGGATGGGCAATAAATGCTGACCCAGCCAGCGATGCCCACATCCCATCAACGAATAAAGAAAATACTATGGTGTGCAAATATTACCAATTGTGTGATCATTCTCTTGTTACTGAAGAGATACAAACATGTAAGATGCACCAAAGGTAATTTGTAGTCCAAAATAATAAACAATTTGTGGGATACTCAATGAACAATTTTTAATCAAAAAGTGTCAAGCAAACAAATACATGTTTCTCAATTAGTTTGAACTCAGTAACAGAGGTAGTCACTTGGTTTGATTGGTCGTCACTACTTATTGAATTGGAAGACTTAGGTGCCATTGCTCACACCCCCTGAGTCAGGAGATTGTAGGATTATTTTGCTCCTTTAGAGACTCGAACATAGTGCCCAGGCTGATACTTCTGTGTGTTGCTGAGAAAGTACCATCTCATGTCTATTGCACTTCACCCTCTATCTTGTCCTCTCACTCTGAACCCGTCACCTGGGGCATTTGACCTGTTTCTATTGACTCCTTCCAATATCTTCTTCATAGTTGTAGGAGGGAATGAATGAACTGAGTCTTCCGAGACCGTGCAGAACTTCAACAAAAACAGCTTTATTCAACATGCATGAGGGAGAGCAGAACTCGTGGTTGTAACTACAGCTTGCTTCTGAGCTACTCTACTGAGCATTGGCTCTTATAGATTCGTATACCCCTTTCTTTACATTACAAAGCATTACATTGACATCAGATCATCATATTATTACTTTGCATTGGTTACAGTTCTGTTTTACATTGTATGGTTCCATTGTCTTGTATGCTTTAGTTTTTAATCATTTTCTGGACATTTCTTGTCTACCTGTTTACAATATCAAAGCATTGTGTTTGTCAAACTGATTTCGATGGGATGTTAATTGTCCCATCTCCTAGATATTTGGTTAAATTTTCAGAGGCAAAATGATTCCTCTGGACCTTTTGGAGCCTTGACAATTGATATCAATTCTCATATAGTTGTTCGAACCTTGGAGCAATCCCACATGTTGTGTGACTGTTTTAGTGCCGTCTGAAAGTAGTTATTTGTATTTTGTCCTATCTGCCTGCAGTGAGTGTGGATACTACAGTGCTGTCTGTTTAACCCTTTCCATACACTCCTCTCCTGCTGCAGCCCGCACTCCCTGGGTTTTGCCCTACTACAATAGTCACCCCATAACTACCTCTGTCCTAATGAGAAAAGCGCAAACCTTTCTTTGAATAACATGCTTTCTTCATATCAAGCCATGTGCCAGTAAACCATTCTTCAATCTTCCTTTAGTGTGGAGACCCAATGCCATACCAAGGTCCAACTGCAGACTTAGTAAACGTTTCTTTATAGGTTCACGGTTCTGTCTTGACTTTATATTCTCTATTTGTTGCCATGAAACCCAATATTCCATTAGCTTTAAATGGTCTTATTCACTTGAGGTGCTGTTTATATGTGGAACAGTTTACTTGATATGTACTTCAATTCATGCAGCAAGCTATATATTATTTTTTACAGCAAATGGAGACAGCTTTAAGAGCTGTATTTACTTCTAAACTGTCAGGGGTACAGAATCCTCACTGATTCTTGTTCTCCTCTCTTTCCTCATGTCACCTATTCCTCCAACGCCGTGAATTATTTCACAAGGAGTGGCCGCCCTCTGTTGGAATATTCTCAAATGGTTTAAGTATCCCCGACAAGTGTAGCTCCGGCATTTTAGCTCGTGGGTCAACGTGGAGAAAAAGGGGAAGATTGAGTTTCTGTGTGCACAAAGCCAGCAGAATCATAAGAAAGATGGGTTACCGAAATAAGGGAGCAGTTGCAAAGACACCGCACGCCACAGTAAAAAATATAGCATTGAGTTACTGCTAAGGCGGGCAGAGCTCGGAAGACTTACAGGTCACTTGGCCCATGCATCTACAGTTCAATAAAGCTTGTAGAGCAGGAGGGGTGGAGGAAAAAATCTTCGGAAAAAATCTTAAACACCTCAATATGTGACCTCAGTAGATGTGCGCTTGGGCGTACTATCATATATAGGTATAGTCCAAAGTAGTCTACTAGTGTAAGAGATGTACCTGTTCTCTCTAAGTGTTAGTGCGCTCTCATAGATAGCCAGGCATTTGCCCTATTGGTGACTAACAAAGGTTATAAATCGATAAATTGTGTGCAGTTTTGGTGTTCTTATCTGAGGAAGGATGTTCTTGCTATAGAGGGAGTGCAATAAAGGTTTACCAGGCTGATTCCTGGGATGGCAGGACTGTCATATGTGGAGAGACTAAGTCAGTTAAGCTTATATTCACTGGAGTTTAGAAGAGTGAGAGGGATCTCATAGAAACTTATAAAATTCGAACAGGATTTGACAGGGCAGATTCAGAAAGAATGTTCCCGATGATGGGGGATTCCAGAACTAGGGGGTCATAATTTGAAGACAAGGGTAAAGCTTTTAGAACTGAGGTGAGGAGAAATTTCTTCACCCAGAGGGTGGTGAATCAGTGGAATTTCAAGAAGAAATTAGATAAAGTTATTGGGGCTTAAGGGGTCAAAGGATATGGGGAGAAGGTGGGATCAGGATATTGAATTTGATGAGCAGCCATGATCATAATTATTGGCAGGGTAGACTTGAAGGATCGAATGGCCTACTCCTGCTCCTATTTTCTAGTATGTTTCTATGCATATTTCTAATCAATCTAAATGAGACTTCATAGAAGGATCAATTTGCATGAATTGCTCAGCAGAGCTAAGGTATTGGCCCAAATTCTCCCGATGCGGGAATTGTAGTGGGTGAGGCAGAAATTTCAGTGGATCATTCAAAGGGTGGGAGGGAATTTTTGGTCTTGGGTTGCGCAGGGTCAGAGAATCCCACCGACTGTTGTAGAACCATGGTGTGAAACCAATACTGTTATGAGTCAATATATTATTTAAAACCACTTGCGTCTGGATCATGTGAAGGTTATTGCTGCAACTATGGGAAATCTATCCTATCATTTCCTATTGAGATTGAGGGGATAACTAGACCTAGAGTTCATCAGCATAAGGGTAGTCACCAAGAGATTCAATAGGAAGTTCATAAATATCTTACCCAAAGAGTGGTGAGAATCTGCAACTCGCTACTAAAGCAAGTGGTTGAAAGAGGTAGGACAGATTCATTTAAGAGGAAACTAGACAAACACATGAGGGAGGGCTTCGATGGTAGATTTATATAAGACAAGATAGGAGGAGGGACGAGGATCTGAGGGCATAGCTTCAGAGTAAGGAGACAACCCTTTAGAACCGAGATGAGGAGGAATTTCTTCAGCCAGAGAGTGATGAATCTATGGAATTCATTGAACAAAGAACAAGAACAAAGAACAATACAGCACAGGAACAGGCCCTTCAGCCCTCCAAGCCCGCACCGCTCCCTGGTCCAAACTAGACCATTCTTTTGTATCCCTCCATTCCCATTCCGTTCATATGGCTGTCTAGATAAGTCTTAAACGTTCCCAGTGTGTCCGCCTCCACCACCTTGCCTGGCAGCGCATTCCAGGCCCCCACCACCCTCTGTGTAAAATATGTCCGTCTGATATCTGTGCTAAACCTCCCCCCCTTCACCTTGAACTTATGACCCCTCGTGAACGTCACCACCGACCTGGGGAAAAACTTCCCACCGTTCACCCTATCTATGCCTTTCATAATTTTATACACCTCTATTAAGTCTCCCCTCATCCTCCGTCTTTCCAGGGAGAACAACCCCAGTTTACCCAATCTCTCCTCATAACTAAGCCCCTCCATACCAGGTAACATCCTGGTAAACCTCCTCTGTACTCTCTCCAAAGCCTCCACGTCCTTCTGGTAGTGTGGCGACCAGAACTGGACGCAGTATTCCAAATGCGGCCGAACCAACGTTCTATACATCTGCAACATCAGACCCCAACTTTTATACTCTATGCCCCGTCCTATAAAGGCAAGCATGCCATATGCCTTCTTCACCACCTTCTCCACCTGTGACGTCACTTTCAAGGATCTGTGGACTTGCACACCCAGGTCCCTCTGCGTATCTACACCCTTTATGGTTCTGCCATTTATCGTATAGCTCCTCCCTACATTATTTCTACCAAAATGCATCACTTCGCATTTATCAGGATTGAACTCCATCTGCCATTTCTTTGCCCAAATTTCCAGCCTATCTATATTCTTCTGTAGCTTCTGACAATGCTCCTCACTATCCGCAAGTCCTGCCAATTTTGTGTCGTCCGCAAACTTACTGATCACCCCAGTTACACCTTCTTCCAGATCATTTATATAAATCACAAACAGCAGAGGTCCCAATATAGAGCCCTGCGGAACACCACTAGTCACAGGCCTCCAGCCGGAAAAAGACCTTTCCACTACCACCCTCTGTCTTCTGTGACCAAGCCAGTTCTCCACCCATCTAGCCACCTCCCCCTTTATCCCATGAGATCCAACCTTTTTCACCAGCCTACCATGAGGGACTTTGTCAAATGCTTTACTAAAGTCCATATAGACGACATCCACGGCCCTTCCCTCGTCAACCATTTTGGCCACTTCTTCAAAAAACTCCACCAGGTTAGTGAGGCATGACCTCCCTCTCACAAAACCATGCTGACTATCGTGAATGAGTTTATTCCTTTCTAAATGCGCATACATCCTATCTCTAAGGATCTTCTCCAACAACTTCCCCACCACGGACGTCAAGCTCACCGACCTATTATTACCGGGTTATCCTTCCTACCCTTCTTAAATAACGGGACCACATTAGCTATCCTCCAATCCTCTGGGACCTCACCTGCGTCCAGTGACGAGACAAAGATTTGCGTCAGAGGCCCAGCGATTTCATCTCTCGTCTCCCTGAGCAGCCTTGGATAGATTCCATCAGGCCCTGGGGATTTGTCAGTCTTTAAATTCTCTAACAAACCTAACACTTCCTCCTTTGTAATGGAGATTTTCTCCAACGGTTCAACACTCCCCTCCGAGACACTCCCAGTCAACACATCCCAACACATTGCCACTGAAAGCTGTGGAGGCCAGGCCATTGAGTGTATTTAAGACAGAGATAGATTGGTTCTTGATTGGTAAGGGGATCAAAGGTTGCAGGGAAAAGATGGGAGAGCAAAGGTGTGCGGGTTAGGTTGATAGGCCATGGTAAATTGCTCCTTAGTGTCGGGGGACTCGCTGGGGTAAATGCATGAGGCTATGGGGATAGGGTGGGATTGTGGTCAGTGCAGACGTGATGGGCCGAATGGTCTCCTTCTGCACTGTAGGGATTCCATGATTCGATGAATGAAACAAAAACAGATAATACTGGAAAATCTCAGCAGGTCTGACAGCATCTGTGGAGAGAGAATAGATGGTAGTCATGATGTGGAGATGCCGGCTTTGGACTGGGGTGAACACAGTAAGAGTTTTAACAACACCAGATTAAAGTCCAACAGGTTTGTTTGGTAGCAAATGTCATTAGCTTTCGGAGCACTGCTCCTTCGTCACAGCGCTCTGAAAGCTAATGATATTTGCTACCAAATAAACCTGTTGGACTTTAACCTGGTGTTGTTAAAACTCTTACAGAGAAAATAGAGCCAGCTTTTCGAGTCTGGATGATCCTACACCAAAGCTGGTGGGAGAATGGATTGAGAAACTTATCAGCCATGATTGAATGGCGGGGAAGACTGGATGGGTCGAATGGCCTAATTCTGCTGCCAAATCTTATGATCTTAAGATAGGAAGGGGAAAGCTCAAGTGGAAGAGAACTATCTGCATGGACTGAATAGCCTGTTCCTGTGCTGTGTATCCAATGTTATCTTATTGTTTTTCCCCTTACGAGTCACTTTGATGTCATTTAGGAATCGGGGGCAATCCATGATTTACGCTTGTGTGAGAAGCTACACTTCTTCTGGTGGGCTGCATCTGTTCAGGAGGCTCCCTAATCACTTGGCTTCAGGAATTTTTGCACTACGCCACATCATTAGTGAACCTCTTCCATCCCAGAAGGTTGTGTTCAACCTCTGATCTTGTTACTGACTTTCACGTTGTTTTTACTCCCTGTGGAAATAATGCTAAATTCGTTCGGGGAGGATTAAGTACGTGACACTTCCAGACCACTGATCTCTCCCATCTGCACAATTTAGGTGTAGCAATTGCCTTGGAGAAGACACAGAACTGGAATGACATCGGGGATGAGGGACTGAAGAAACCAAAGCAGCAATTTTCACATTAAATAAGATTTTATTGCTGAATAAAATGCTTATTTTATTGTTTTACCATTTATTTTCTTGAGCAACACACACTAGTTTTTTTAAATTTTGCATCCACGCATTCACCAAAGAAAATTAAATCTCTCAATATCATTTTATATTTCCTTTAGAAGTGTGTACTTTTATTTCTTGCTGGTTGTCGGAAGATTATCTGGGTGATGTAAACTGCTGCACAGAAGAACACGCCACAAAACGTCTGATGAGGAGAATCTTGGTGAAATTATCTTTTGTACAGAGCCAGGTACATGATTAAAGGTTTTACACATTGCAAGGTTGGCCATGAGTTCAAATCTCAACATGGGAAAATTGTGAACCTGACTCCAGTAAGTCTGGACATTTCATAGACTCACTGTGAGCATCACGGTAGCACAGTGGTTAGCACTGCTGCCTCACAGCGCCAGGGACCCGGGTTCGATTCCCGGCTTGGGTCACTGTCTGTATGGAGTTTGCACGTTCTCCCCGTGTCTGCGTGGGTTTCTTCCAGGTGCTCCAGTTTCCTCTCACAGTCCAAAGATGTGCGAGTTAGGTTGCTTGGCCGTGCTAAATTGTCCATTAGTATCAGGGTGATTCGTAGGGCAAATGTATGGGGTTAGAGGGATAGGGCCTGGGTGGGATCATTGTTGGTGCAGGTTTGATGGGCCAAATGGCCTCCTTCTGCGCTGTAGGGATTCTATGGTTCTAGGATTGTGACCACCCCATGACTTGCATGGGGAAATCCCTGATTGACCTCACTGTAGGACTCATACAATATGAACTCCCTGGTGATTGATAATTACCTTACCAGGTGGAGCTCGTATACTGACCCCTTTATAAAGCAGGCCCCTGAGTGGATCAATGTCGTATTGCCCTGGTTGGGACCTGTTTGTGTTCACCACAGGCTTGTGGTTTTGATTTACTTTATTTTGTACACTAAAGCACCGCTCCTTTACAGCTGACTCTTAGAGTTATCATAATCATAGAATCCTTACAGTGCAAAAAGAGGCCATCTGGCCCATTGAGTTTGTGTTGGCATCCCACACAAGCTTTTCCTTCCACCCTATCCCCATAGTCCTGAGTATTTACTATGGCCAATCTACCTAACCTACACATCTTTACACACTAAAGGGCAATATAGCATGGCTAATCTGCCTAACCTGTACATCTTTGGACTTTGTGGGTACGGCACCATGAGGTGAGCATAAAGATTGCCAACTCATATCCTTCCACCCTCATCTTATCCCTAAATACTTTACAGCCAGTGGTGTACTTATGAAATGTAGTCAGTTTTGCAACGTAGGAACATAGCAAGGTCCTAAACTCCACCCAGGTGAAAAACACATCTGTTATTCTTTAAAATACAACTGCGCGATCATTTACCTCCATCTGAGAGGACACCTGGAGCTTCCAATAACTGTCTTGTCCAAAGAAATAGCCTCTCTGACAGTGCAGCACTCCCTCAATGCTTTGCTGGGATGTCATATTGGATTACGTTCTCCGGAGTGGAACTTGAACCCTCAGCTCCATAGCAAGACCGCAATTAAGTCTTAATATGGCACGGTGGCACAGTGATTCGAAATGCTGCCTCACAGCTCCAGGGTCCCGGGTTCGATTCCTGGTTTGGGTCATTGTCTGTGCGGAGTTTGCACGTTCTCCCCGTGTTTGCATAGGTTTCCTCAGGTTGCTCTGGTCTCCTCCCACAGTCCAAAGATGTGCGGGTTAAGTGGATTAGCCATGCTAAATTGACCCTTAGTGTCAGGGGGATGAGTTAGGGTAAATGCATGGGGTTATGGGGATAGGGCCTGGGTGGATTGTGGTCAGTGCAGACTAGATGGGCCAAATGTCCTCCTTCTGCACTGTAGGAATCTATGATAATACACTCTGAAATAAGCTCACATGTCATTTGCTTAGAAAAACAATTAAACGGTGAACCACATAAAAGGCTTGCTAAACCCTTCTTAGAGTAAATAAGGATTGGCACTAAACAGTCTCGCCATTGCCTACTTAAAAAATAACAGATCTTTTAGAATTACAGCTGCTTCCCCGAACAGACGCAGGAGTGTGGCGACTAGGGGATTTTGACAGGAACTTCGTTGCAATGTTGATATAAGCTGACTTGTGACACTAATAAATAAACATTGACCCAACCCTCTCAAAGTGCCCCACTGGTGTTTTGAGCCTACTGCTCCCTCTGTGGTAGGACTCAGTGAGGAACCTGGCTGTTGGGTCTTAATTGGGGTCAGTGTGGACCTGTTCTTGGCACAGTGGCACAGTGGTTAGCACTGCTGCCTCACAATTCCAGAGACATAGTTCAATTCCGGTCTTGGGTGACTGTGTGAAGTTTGCACGTTCTCCCCGTGTCTGCGCGGTTTCCTCCAACACTCCAAAGATATGCAGGTTAGGTGGATTGACCATGTTAATATTGCCCCTTAGTGTCCTTAGCTGTGCAGATTAGATGGGTTAGCCATGGTAAATGTGTGAGGTTACAGGGAGAGAGAGGAGCTTGTAAGAGAGTTGGTGCAGAATCGATGGGACGAATAGCCTCCATTGTTGGGATTCTATGATTCTATGACCAAATTATGAGTGGTTCTAAAACTGTATCCTCTGCTGTTTGGTCCTGCTGTCTCACGTTTTGTTTTATAACACTTCTCGGAAGTACCTTAGCATGCATTACTAAGCTAGAGATGCTACATCAAATGCAGGTGGCTGTTGCCATTATTGGTGCCCTCCTCATTATCTGGGACATCAATGAAACGCAGGCATGTGCTATAATGGGCAGGCACTTCACTCCAGCAGATGACCACCCATGCAGTGAAGATGACTCGGTGCCCCATTGAATTCTTAATGTCAGTTGTAACATCATTTTTTTCAGTGACACTTGAATGTTAAAAATAAACCACCGCCACACTATCATTTTGCAGTTTAGCATCTGAATTCTGGGCTCAGGTGCCAGAATTTCTAACATGCCCTGGGGAAACTTATTTGCAGTTTTACAAATGTAGTTTTCTCAGTTTGTCAATGATGTTAAAGCGCAAGGATCTTAAGCTAAACCTTTTGACTTAGAAGTCTTGCATCCAGTTCCGGGCACTATATTCATAGAATCATAGAATCCCTACAGTGCAGAAGGAGGCCATTTGGCTCATCGGGTCTGCACCGACAACAATCCCACTCAGGCCCTATCCCCTTTACCCCACGCATTTACCCTGCTAATCCCCTGACTCTAAAGGTCAATTTAGCATGGCTAATTAACCAAACCCGTACATCTTTGGACTGTGGGAGGAAAATGGAGCGCCTGGAGGAAACCCATGCAGACATGGGGAGAAAGTGCAAACTCCACACAGACAGTGACCCAAAGCTGGGACTGAACCTGGAACTCTGGCCCTGTGAGGCAGCAACACTAACCACTGTGCCACCGTGCCGCCCTATCGTCAAGGCTTTGGTGAGGGGATATAGTAGCCTTACAGTTATGTTATGTAACCATGACAGCTGGGAAATTTAAACTTAGTTAATTAAATAAATCTGCAATATAAAGTTAACATCAGTGACCGTGGGCATAATTTTAAGTTGGCGCAAGTGATTGCGGCTTTTAAAACAGCATTAATCCAACAGATTGTCATTTGAAGACCCAAATTCTTCACAAATGGGTGAATTCAGAAAGAGAATCTGCCCTCCTGGCCTGGTCTGGCCTCTACATAAAATTAACAGTGTGGTTGAGTCTCCCCTGCCCTCTGAAATGTTCTCATGGGCTATCAGAGATTGGCAATAAATTCATTCCTTGATGGGGACCATATGTGATCCCCACTGGAACCTCTCCCTGCGGGGTGGGAGTCTCTTCATGGTATGCATGCTATTAGAAGGTGGGAGTGATTGCCCTTGACATCAAGGCAGCATTCAAACCAGTGTGGCATTAAGGAGCCCTAGCAAAACTGGAGCCAATGTGAATCAGGTGGAAAGCTTTCTACTGGTGGGAGTCATACCTGGCACAAAGAAAGATGGTTGTGGTGGTTGGAGGTCAATCATCTCAGCTCCAGGTCAACACTGCAAGAGTTCTTCAGGGTAGTGTCCTAGGTCCAACCATCTTCATCTGCTTCAGCAATGATCTTTCTTCCATCGTAAGGTCAAAAGTGGGGATGTTCGCTGATGATTGCACAATGTTCAGCACCATTCGCAACTCCTCAGATACTGAAGCAGTCCATGTCCAAATGCAATAAGACCAGGACAACATTCAGGTTTGGGCTGACAAGTGGCAAGTAACATTTGTGCCACACAAATGCCAGGCAGTGACTATCTCCAACAAGGCAGGATCTGCCCATTGCCCCATGATATTCAATGGCGTTATCGTCACTAAATCACTCACTATCAACTCCTGGGGCTTACCATTACCCAGAAACTAAACTAGACTAGCCTTATAAGTACTGTGGTTACCAGAGCAGATCAGAGGCTAGGGATCCTGCAGTGAGTAACTCACCTCCTGACTCCCTGTCCACAATCTGCAAGGCACAAGTCAGGAGTGTGATGGAATACTCTTCAATTGCCTGGATGAGTGCAGCACCAACAACGCTCAAGAAGCTCAACACCATCCAGGAAAAAACAGTCGGCTTGAATGCCACCCCTTCCATTCAATCCCTCTACCACCAACGCACAATGCCAGCCATGTGTACCAGCTACAAGACGTACTGCAGGAACTCACCAAGACTCCTTAGGCAGCAACTTCCAAACCTATAACTGCTACCATCTAGTAGGGCAAAGACAGCAGATACTTGTGAATACCACCTCCTGAAAGTTCCTCTCCAAGTTCCTCGCCATCCTGATTCAGAACTATATTGCCGGTCCTTCACTGCCGCTGCATCAAAATCCTGGAACTCCCTCCCTCTCAGCGTTGTAGTGTACCTACACCTCAGGGACTGCAGCAGTTCAAGAAAGCAGCTCACTACCACCTTCTCAAGGGGAACTAGGGATGGGCAATAAATGCTGGTCTAACCAACATGCCCACATCCCATAAATGAATAAAAAAAGAGTGAAGCTCAACACAAACTGGAGGAACAGCATCTCACCTTCTGGTTAGGCACTTTACAACCTTCCGGTCTCAACATCGAATTCAACAACTTCAGATGATTTGCTCTACCCAACCTCGGACCCCTTTGTTTTCATTCTATTTTAATTTTTTACTGTTCTCCACTTTTTATTTCTTTATTGTCTTTCTTCATTTTTCTTCCCCCCCCCCACTCTTTCCCCCCACTTCATCTTACCTTACCTTTTCTCCCCCCGCTTCTCCTTTTCTACATTCTGCCTCTATCCCATTTTTCCCCCCACCCTCGCCAATCGTTTTCATCTGTCACAGCTTACAGCTTCTCTGCCATTTGGCCATTCACACCCTTTATTCTCTCTGTGGACAGCCATTAGCAGTCTTTTCCCCTGGTTTCTGTGGCTATGATTCATCTTTCATTCCCTCACCCTGCAGTATAAATATCTCCCACTTTCGATGCCTTTTAGCTTTGACAAAGGGTTCATCTGGACTCGAAACGTCAGCTCTTTTCTCTCCTTACAGATGCTGCCAGACCTGCTGAGATTTTCCAGCGTTTTCTCTTTTGGTTTCAGATTCCAGCATCCGCAGTAATTTGCTTTTATTATTAAAAAAAAGAGTTGTAAGGACGAAAATAAAATATATTTATTCATTTTATGAATTATAGGAAGGCACTTGATGAGATGGAACATGAAGAATTAAAGAGCATGCTATGGTTTCTTGATCTCGATGTCAAATATTTTGGAGTGATAAGAAATCTTTATTGGTAACAAAATGCAGCTGTAAAGTGGAGAATGATCCTTGCAATTTTGTAGAGAAGGGGTAAGTACTTTCTCCAAATTTATTCAGTTTGTATAGTGGAAATATTCTTAGACAGATTGAAGAACTTCCTGAATTATTAGTTCAGGGTTACAGCTTTAATAATATAAAATATGTCAATGGCACTGTTCTTATTGCCAACTCTGAAGAGAATCTACAAAAGATTTTATCATTAAATAAAAGCAAAATACTTCGGGTGCTGGAATCTGAAACAAAAACAGAAAATGCTGGAAAATCTCAGCAGGCTTGACAGCATCTGTGGAGATAGAGCCAACGGGTGGGATTTTCCAGCCACGCTCGCCCCAAGGTCGGAAAATCCTACTTGAGGTTTGTATGGTCCATGTCCTGCCCGCTACGATCCCCGTGGTGGGCGGTACGGGAAAATTCCATCCAAGGTTTCGAGTCAGGAATGTTGGCTTTATCTTCTCGTCAGACCTGCTGAGGTTTTCCAGCATTTTCTGCAAAAGATTTCAGGTAGATCAGTGATTGAAAGTGAGAAGAAAGGGCTGAGTTTAATTTTAGGAAAACAGAAGGAGGGATTTTCCGGCCACACTCGTCACAAGACCAGAAAATGTCACCTGAGATCAACGGACGTTTGCATGGTCCGCACCTGCCGGCTACGATTCCAGTGGTGGATGGATGGGAAAGTTCTGTCCAAAATCATAGGTAGAAACCCGACAGTGCAGAAGGAGACCATTCGGCCCATCAAGTCTGCACTGACATCTGGCATGCTTGCCTTCATCAGCCTGGGCATTGAGTTTAAAAATTGGGAAGTCATGTTGCAACTTTATAGAACCTTAGTTAGGCCGCACTTGGAATAAAGTGTTCAATTCTGGTCGCCACACCACCAGAAAGATGTGGAGGCTTTGGAGAGGGTACAGAAAAGATTTACCAGGATGTTGCCTGGTATGGAGGGCATAAGCTATGAGGAGAGGTTGGAGAAACTTGGTTTGTTCTCACTGGAACGACGAGCGACCTGATAGAAGTCTACAAGATTATGAGGGGCATGGACAGAGTGTATAGTCAGAAGCTTTTTCCCAGGATGGAAGAGTCAATTACTAGGGGGCATAGGTTTAAGGTGTGAGGGGCAAGGTTTAAAGGAGATGTATGAGGCAAGTTTTTTACACAGAGGGTGGTGGGTACCTGGAACTCGTTGCTAGGGGAGGCAGTGGAAGCGGATACGATAATGAGTTTTAAGAGGCGTCTTGACAAATACGTGAATAGGATGGGAATAGAGGGATATGGTCCCCGGAAGGGTCGGGGGTTTTAGTTCAGTCAGGCAGTATGGTCGGTGCAGGCTTGGAGGGCCAAAGGCCTGTTCCTGTGCTGTAATTATCTTTGTTCTTTGATAACAATCCCACCTCGTCCTATCCCTGTAACCCCACATATTTACCCAGCTAATCCCTCTGATCTATGCATCCCGGGACACTAAGGGACAATTTACCATGGCCAGTCAACCTAACCCGCACATCCTTGGACTGTGGGAGGAAACCGGGGCACTCAGAGGAAACCCACACAGACATGAGGAGAACATGCAAACTCCACACAGACAGTGACACAAGTCGGGAATCGAACCCAGGTCCCTAGCACTGTGAGGCAGCAGTGCTAACCATTGTGCCACCATGCTGCCCATCTGTCTAGCAGTGTCCAAAAGATGAGTAATACCAGAATGCAAAATCATAGTAACAAATGAAAAAATTAAATACATGGACAAAACTTTGTTACCTAGGAAGTATATTGACATCAGATGGAAAGTGCAACCAAGAAATAATACAAAGCATTGGGATGGCCAAAGAGGGAATGACAAAAAATTATGATCAACTCAAAATTAGCCATAAGAACAAAGCTGAAGATCTTGGAATGCTATATCACACCAATTCTGACAGATAGAAGTGTGTGTTGGACAATCAGTAAAGGAATGCAGAGAAGAAATGAAACTGGATGTGGTAAACCACTGTCGTGCCTTCGGCACGGTTGAGCTGTATATATTGTTGCCACTACTGTTCATATATGAGACACTCCCTGACACCTTTAATTCGGCTGCACCTTTAACTGGAGGCTCCGCCCTCAGGGTATAAAGGCTTCAGCCCTCCCCCTCTGGCCTTCAGTCGGGAGGTCCACATGCTCGGTAGTGTCTGTTTATTGTCTGTTCCACATCGTTCCTTTTTAGCGAATAAAAGCCTTCTGTTCCTGGCAACATCAGCCTTGTCCATTTATCAGATACGCCTCACTGGAGTTGTGGTTTCTGAGGTAAATAATGAAGATATCATGGTCACATTACCAATGAAGAGGTGCTCGTAAAATCTGAGGCCAAACAAACTCGACCGACCAAAACGGTTTAAATTTTTCGGGCTGATCTCAGTAAATCACGATTCAGAAACTCGAATGCTGATGGGAAAGATCGATGGGAAAAGAGTTCGAGGTAGACAAAGAATGACATTTCCAAAGAGCCTCACAAACTGGATGGATGTACCAGCAATGAGGATAATCTACAGCAAGATTGACATGAAGGTCACTAATGCCCTCAAAGGTCATGGAACCTATCGAAACAGAGAGAGCATGAGTAGCAAAAGATCCATAGAATCATAGAATCCCCTACAGTGCAGAAGGAAGCCATTCTGCCCATTGAGCCTGCACCAACAGCAATCCCACCCAGGCCCTATCCCCGTAACCCCACTTATTTAGTCTGCTAATCCCCTCACACTAAGGGGCAATTTACCATGGCCAATCAACCTAACCCACACACCTTTGGACTGTGGGAAGAAACCAGAGCACCCAAAGGAAACCCAGGCAGACACATGGAGAGAACATGCAAACTCCAAACTGATCGTCACCCGAGTCTGGAATCAAATCTGGGTCCCTGGCGCTGTGAGGCAGCAGTGCTAACCACTGTGCCAACGTGCCGCCCACAACCAGAGGTGTTATGTCAAAATGTTATTCTACCCAGCCAGCTGTGGTGATCTGACGTGCATGGTTTGTAAGAGTATTGGAAACAACTCCAAAGCAACACTTTAAAGAGGGTTGGGTCAATACTTAAAGAGAGCAAAAAAATCAATACTCTTGGATAGGAGCAAAGGATTTGATTTAATTGGAAAGCTCTTTCAGATACAGCAGAGGCATGGTGGGCGAACTAGCCTCCTCCTGTGTTGTATTATTCTAGGCGATCACTAATGCATATTCCTGGTATATATATTATTTTGCTGCATATTTTAATTCTCTAGATACAGAGCAGTGATGGAATACCACACTATTTACTGAATGAACACTGATTGTTGAACATTCATTGCAGCTTTTGAAATCTATGCATTTGACTCTTATTTTTAAGCATTTCGGGATAGAATAGGTTAAGATCAAGATAGAGCCATAAGCCATATCAAAAGCACTTGGTTCACTATTGAAAGTCTTCATCCTGTTTTCATATTGCTTTGGCTTGCAGACAATCCTCATCATTTCACTGAATATATTGAAAGACCAATCCATCTCTGCCAATGTATTGTTATTAATGTTCTCTTCACATCACATGCATGTGAAAATAAGTATGAGCTCCGAACGCTTGGTGGAAGATAATATGAATTGTAAAAATAAATTAAATGTAAATGAGCAATATGGTTAGCTTTACTAAATCATCAAAACGTAACATCTACAAGGCACTATCAGATGATCTTCCTTCAGCCCCGCAGGCAATATAAATCAGAACAAAATCCCAAAGATATTCAAACTGTTTAGCTCGCCACTGCACATACTGATGAGGCAATTTGCATAACGCATGCTTAAACATATGGCGCAATATTGCTGATATGATTTGAATTCACTGCATTCCTACGACTTTTCTTTGTAAAAGGCAGACCAGATTTTCTTCAAAAGCACATTATTAAGTTATGAACATAAGCACACTCAATTTTGTTCTGACCAAATCTATGATGCATTTATCTGAGCACAGCTTAAACAGGCGAGTACATATTTTGGACATTGGGACATTTAGAAGGCATAACTGCGAACCTCCCCAAGGCTGATTTAAACTCAGCGTACAGTAACACTGCCAGGAGAGAAAAGGTCCATGTAGAAATGGTCCAGTTATCATTGAAAAAGAACTATGCCGCTGAGATTGATCTCGAAACGACTAATTCCTTTGGGTTTGATCTGTATCTGCAGGAAGGAGCCTAGTCACAAACTAAACCGAAGAGATAATTTTCCCCTTCAGTGATGCTGTTACTCCGACGAAACCCAAGGAGCCGGCAGGTAGCCAATTGAAAAGGCAGCCGTTTCACTGGTGCCGACACTAATCACGATTTCTTCTGGGATCTTCCTCCGAAGGGATCTGAGCGCACTTTACTATATTAAAGTTGCAGCATCAATGTAAGTTGTTGCTGTAATGATGGGTGGATATTATACATTGTTCTTTCCATAACTGATGCCACAAGAGGGGAGGCAATGTCTGAGAGGTATTAGCGCTAGGAAGAGGTAGAATGATTCCTGGAGAGGCGATGGCCTAGTGGTATCATTGCTAGATTATTAATCCCAAAACTGAGCTAATCTTCCGGGGACCCGGGTTCAAATCCCGCCATGGCAGGTGGTGGAATTTGATTCAATAAAAATAAATATTTGGAATTAAGAATCTACTGATGACCATGATTGTTGGAAAAACCCATCTGGTTCATTAATGTCCTTTCGGGAAGGAAATCTGCCGTTCTTACCCGGTCTGGCCTACATGTGACTCCAGAGCCACAGCAATGTGGTTGACTCCCAACTGCTCTCAGACTAAGGATGGACAATAAATGCTGGCCAGCTAGCGATGCCCAAGTCCCATGAATGGATAAAAAAGTAATAATTACATGCACTGGTTTATTGCATCTAGCATAGCACATGGCCTATGCAAGGGTTTTGGAAAGTTCAGTTCCCTTTGCAAAGGAGTAAATCAATTGTAGGATGCTTTTCAGTTCACTCTCCCCACTCAACCGCTGACCGCCCCACTTCCCCCACTCATTCCCCTTTCTCTATCTCTCTCTCTTTCTCTTGCTCTGTGGATAAACTTGCCCTGAGACTGGCAGCAATCACAGCCTCTGAACCACAGCCACAGAGGCAAGTATGGGCGGAAATATCCACTGCATACAGGCACCAGCTACACCTCCACTGTAGTACTCTTAGCCTCGGAGTCAGATGACTGTCGGTTCCAGTTCCAGTTGGGTTGCAGTGCCAGTACGAGAGGCACAGTGGGGAGGGAGTGCTGTATTGCCAGGAGTGCTGTCTTTCAGATGAGGCATAAAACTGAGCCTGTTCTCTCAGGTGGATGGAACAAATCTCACTCTAGTATCTTGTAGAAGAATGGGGGTTCTTCTCCCTGGTTTCCTCTTCATCCCCCAGCTCACTTCACTAAAACAGATGATCTACTCATAATCACATTGCCATTGGTGGGGGCTTGCTGCATAATTTTGCTGTCTTGTTCCCTCTGTTACAGCACTTTAACAAAGTACTCGACCGGCTGTACATCACTTTTTGATGTCTTAAAGTCATTATTGAAATACATATCTTTCTTTCTTACCAGCCATTATTGAATAAGCACCTAATTTACCATCCATTTTATAGCATTGTTCAGAGTTAAAACTATTCCCCTTGTGTTTAACAGCAACTGAGAAATTTGTATTGGAAGAGTTTCGATTTGCCTGATAGGAACTTCGCTCTTGTTCCTTGAGAGGCACACTTTGATTTCCTTGGTTCAATAATCTCTCCCTCAATGTCAGTAAAATGAAGGAGATAGTCATCAACTTCAGAAAGCATAGTGGAGGACATGTCCCTGTCTACATCAATGGTGATGAAGTGGAAATGGTCAAGAGCTTCAAATTTCTAGGTGTCCAAATCACCAATAATCTGTCCTGGTTCCTCCACGCTGACACTACAGTTAAGAAAGCCCACCAACGCCTCTGTTAACTTTAGGATAGTAATGGACAAGGATGAGTGTGTCCTAAGGGTAGGGTGCTAAATTGGGGGAAGGCGAACTATAGCCGGATTAGACAGGAATTGGTGGCCGTTGATTGGGAGAGGCTGTTCGAGGGTAAATCCACGTCTGGCGTGTGGGAGTCTTTTAAGGAACAGTTGATATGGCTGCAGGACAGGCATGTGCCTGTAAAAAGGAAGGATAGGAAAGGTAGGATTTGAGAGTCGTGGATAACCAGGGCAATTGAGGATCTGATCAAAAAGAAAAGAGAGGCATATGTTAGGTCCAGGCAACTGAAAACAGATGGAGCTCTGGAGGAATACAGAGAGAGTAGGAAAGAATTCAAACAGGGAGTTAGAAGGGCAAAAAGAGGTCACGAAATGTTCTTGGCAGACAGGATTAAGGAGAATCCTAAGGCATTTTATTCATATGTTAGGAACAAAAGAGTTGTCAGGGAAATAGTCAGACCTCTCAGGGACAAAGGAGGGGAATTATGCTTAGAACCCAAGGGAATAGGGGAGATCCTAAATGAATACTTTGCATCGGTATTCACAAAGGAGAGGGACTTGTTGACTGGGAGTGTCTCAGAGGGAAGTGTTGACCCGTTAGAGAGAATCTCCATTATAAGGGAGGAAGTGTTAGGTTTTTTAGGTAACATTAAAACTGACAAATCCCCAGGGCCTGATGGTATCTATCCTAGACTGCTCAGGGAGACAAGAGATGTAATTGCTGGGCCTCTGACGGAAATCTTTGTCTCTTCATTGGACACAGGTGAGGTCCTTGAGGATTGGAGGATAGCGAATGTAGTACCGTTATTTAAGAAGGGTAGCAGGGATAACCCGGGTAATTATAGGTCAGTGAGCTTGACGTCCGTGGTAGGGAAGTTGTTGGAGAGGATTCTTAGAGATAGGATGCATGCGCATTTAGAATGGAACAATCTCATTAGTGACAGACAGCATGGTTTTGTAAGAGGGAGGTCGTGCCTTACAAATTTGGTGGAGTTTTTTGAGGAACTGACAAAAACAGTTGACGAAGGAAGGGCCGTGGATGTCGTCTATATGGATTTCAGTAAGGCATTTGACAAAGTCCCTCATGGCAGGTTGGTTAAGAAGGTTAAGGCTCACGGGATACAAGGAGAGGTGGCTAGATGGGTGGAGAACTGGCTTGGCCACAGGAGACAGAGGGTAGCAGTCGAAGGGTCTTTTTCTGGCTGGAGGTCTGTGACCAGTGGTGTTCCGCAGGGCTCTGTACTGGGACCTCTGCTATTTGTGATATATATAAATGATTTGGAAGAAGGTGTAACTGGTGTTATCAGCAAGTTTGCGGATGACACGAAGATGGCTGGACTTGCGGATAGCAATGAACATTGTTGGACAATACAGCAGGATATAGATAGGCTGGAAAATTGGGCAGAGAAATTGCAGATGGAATTTAATCCAGATAAATGTGAAGTGATGCATTTTGGAAGAACTAATGTAGGGGGGAGTTATACAATAAATGGCAGAGCCATCAAGAGTATAGAAACACAGAGGGACCTAGGTGTGCAAGTCCACAAATCCATGAAGGTGGCAGCACAGGTGAAGAAGGTGGTGAAGAAGGCATATGGTATGCTTGCCTTTATAGGATGGGGTATAGAGAATAAAAGATGGAGTCTGATGTTGCAGCTGTATAGAACGCTGGTTAGGCCACATTTGGAGTACTGCGTCCAGTTCTGGTCGCCGCACTCCCAGAAGGACGTGGAGGCTTTAGAGACAGTGCAGAGAAGGTTTACCAGGATGTTGTCTGGTATGGAGGGTCTTAGCTATGAGGAGAGATTGGGTAAACTGGGCTTGTTCCCCCTGGAAAGATGGAGAATGAGGGGAGGTCTAATAGAGGTGTACAAAATTATGAAGGATATAGATAGGGTGAACAGTGGGAAGCTTTTTCCCAGGTCGGAGGTGACGATCACGAGGGGTCACCGGCTCAAGGTGAGAGGGGCGAGGTATAACTCAGATATCAGAGGGACGCTTTTTACACAGAGAGTGGTGGGGGCCTGGAATGCGCTGCCAAGTAGGTGGAGGCAGATACGCTGGCATCATTTAAGACTTACCTGGATAGTCACATGAGCAGTCTGGGAATGGAGGGATACAAACGAATGGTCTAGTTGGACCAATGAGCGGCACAGGCTTGGAGGGCCGAAGGGCCTGTTTCCTGCGCTGTACTGTTCTTTGTTCTTTGTTCTTTGTACTTTCTCAGGAGGCTAAGGAAATTTGCCATGTCAGCTAAGACTCTCATCAACCTTTACAGATGTACTGAAGAAAGCATATTTTCCAGATGTATCACAGCTTGGCATGGCTCCTGCTTTGACCAAGACCGCAAGAAACTACCAAGGGTTGTGAATGTAACCCAATCCATCACGCAAACCAGCCTCCCATCCATTGCAGCCTGCATAATCAAGGACCCCATGTACCCCGGACATACTCTCTTCCACCTTCTTCCATTGGGAAAAAGGTACAAAAGTCTGAGATCATGTACCAACCGACTCAGGAACAACTTCTTCCCTGCTGCCCCGTCAGACTTTTGAATGGATCTACAATATATTAAGTTGATCTTTCTCTACACCCTAGCTATGACTGGAACACTATATTCTGCACCCTCTCCTTTCCTTCTCCCTTATGTACTCTATGAATGGTATGTTTTGTATGTATAACACACAAGTCACAATATTTTTCACTGTATCGCAATACATGTGACAATAATAAATCAAATCTGTTCATAGGCCTCTAACAAGAGTGCCCGTGGACCTTACACAGTTAAGGTTGCACGGTTCACCAGCATGGAAAAACAGCAATCCTCCCCTCCTACAACATTGCCAGAAAAGATTACTTGGCCAATGTCACATTGCTGCTTGAGGTGAAGTGGTCTATACACAAAATGGCCACCACATTATCCTCTATTGCAGTGGTTCCCAAAGGGTGCGGCGCGCCACACTGGTGCAGCAAGAGAGGATGGCAAGTGTGGCGGGAAGATTCAAGGACAATCAAAGAAACATTTAAACATGGTTTAAACAAGCATTGTTTTATACTTTCTGGATGTCCCATGATCATATTATAAAGTAATTGTGTTCTATGTTATGAATCAAGCACTGCTCGGAGTTGTTTTTTTAAATTTTTGAATGTATTTCCTATCAATAAAACATTCGGTGTGGCGCGAGCAAATTTTTATTCCTAAAGTGCGGCCCAGTGAAAAAAGTTTGGGAACCACTGCTCTGTAGCTCTGTAGTAACTGTATTCACACATTAAAGAAATGTAAAACATCTTGGCATGTCTAGAGATTGTGAAGGGTGGTATTACAAATGACAGTTTCTTCTTTCTTTCCCTGCTAGTTATATAGACCACACAAAAGACCTTTAGATCAGAGCATTAGCTTGCAAGATTATAGTGAAGACAAGTGTGAAGAAGACCAACTCGGCAGTGATAGCTTTAATGCTTCAAGTTGCTTTTAACGACTATATTGACTGATGCATCATCTGTGCTAATGTGAGCCAGGTCACCAATTTTCCCACAGGACTGGGATCCATCACCCCTTCACAAGGTATCGCCTGGGAACCTGCTCGTGCTCAGATGGACTCAGTTTACCATCCTGCTTCCTTGCATCTCTGCCACCCATGCACCCCTCCAACCTCCACAAGCTCTGCCCCCCTCACCCCCACTCCCACCCCCGCCCCCGTAGCCCCTCCAAGTTCACAAGTTTGCAAGCCCTTTCCTGAGCAGAGAGCGGACATGAGCAATTTCTGATAAACAATAGGGAAAAATCATTAAGGGGCATCCTGTTAAAATCAGACTTAGAATCATAGAATCCCTACTGTGCAGAAGGAGGCCATTCGGCCCATCAAGTCTGCACCGGCTACAATCCTACCCAGGGCCTATCCCTGTAACCCCAATATTTACCCCGCTAATCCCTCTAACCCACATATCCATCCCTGGACACTAAGGAGCAATTTAGCATGGCCAATGCACCGGAGCTGGATAGCGGGTTGCGGGCAGTGGGCAGTGGGCAGTAGGCCTGGAACGGATGAGGCTGTGCAGATGACACAGATTAGGTTGTCTTTTCTGGCAGAGTCATGGCCTGGCTGTGGAGGATGCTTCTGACAGTGATCGTGTGGCAACTGGCGCTGGCCGTGGCAGGTAAACCCCCTGCTAATGAGCCAGAGCCAGGTGACTGGATCCTTGTCAATGTGTACCAATGCCAGATTGTGCCTGGAATCTACAGTTACACCATCTTGACGATAGTGGCTGGCTGGTGTTACGGATGGACAGTACCCGCGGTGATGCTGACCTCTACGTCTCTGACTCCATCCAGAACCCCAGCTTTGATGACTGTGATTTGCAGGGACTGGTTGGCAGTGCCCGCCATGTTCCGCCGACCGGTGGCTCTCGCTGTCTATGATCACCCCTCACACCTGGAGTACGAGATGAGGGTTTATCTGGACTTGGTGGGGCAGGGGAGGGGGGGGGGGGGGGCGGAAGGGGGGTGGTGGCAGACTTCCTGAAATTGGTCCAAACGAAACCTCTCATTGCGGAAAAAAAGACAAGCAAACGGCAGCGGCTCTGGGATGGATTTTCTGCCACCATCTTTGATGGCTTTGAATCGCTTCAATTTGACAAACAGTCTTCGGGACTTGACAGAATGACAACACAATCAGTATCACTGTGATTGGCTGTCATGTCAAAAGGGTGCTGTGCCTGAAGGCGAAGCCTCTTAAATGAATGTCTGGGAGACAGTTCTGTTGATTATGCAGGCAGGATCCAGGTTAGAGGAGAAATTATAGAATTACTTTGTTGACCGACTGGTACCCCCCTCCCCAGGGTCGCTGCCATTAAAATAACATGCGATTCATGCATTGTGCTAGGCAAGGGAACAAAATCTTTGCAATGGATGCTCATCCTGACTTAAAATAACTATCCAACCCCTGAAGCCAATGGCCGCCATCAGACCAGTGACCTTTAACCTTCAGTCGTCAAAGGGGGAAATAATGTTTTTTGCAAAGGATGAATGAAAAGCATCTCACAAAATGGTTTTAGAATACAGTCCCCACCATTTTGTGCAAACACCATTCGCCCACCGGAAACCGTGGCTGTTCTGCTAAAACATCGCGGTGGGAGACAAAAGTTAAAATGTTCACACACACAGGAGCAGGATTTGCCCTGGGATGAGAGAAATAAACAAAATTTGATTTGCTTTGATTTGATTTATTATTGTCACATGTATTAGCATCCAGTGAAAAGTATTGTTTCTTGTGCTCTATACAGACAAAGCATACTGTTCATAGAGAAGGAAACAAGAGAGTGCAGAATGTAGCGTTACAGTCATAGCCAAGTTGTTGAGAAAGATCAACTTAATGCAAGGTAAGTCCATCCAAAAACAACGTTCATTGATATAACACCCTTTATTCAGTTAAAAAAAGCATCCCAAGGCATTTCGCAGGAGTCTTAGCAAGCAATGTTTAATACTGAGGTACAAACTGTTAAGGGAACCAACTATTCAGCACGGTGACACAGTGGTTAGCACCTAGCCTCACAGCACCAAAGAGCCCGGTTTGATTCCTGGCTTGGGTCACTGTCTGTGTGGAGTTTGCACATTCTCCCCACGTCTGCGTGAGTTTCCTCCGGGTGCTCCGGTTTCCTCCCACAGTCTGAAAGATGTGCTGGTTAGATGCATTGATCTAAACAGGCGCCGGAGTGTGGTGACTCGGGGATTTTCACAGTAACTTCATTGCAGTGCTAATGTAAGCTTACCTGTGACACGAATAAAATAAACTTCAAACTGTATTCATTAACCTACAATGTTTATTTGGATTTAATCAGATCCATCACTTTACAAAGGGGGAAATTTCTGTGATAATTTGATCAAATATTAGGGGGTTGATTTGACAAAGGGTACAGGCGCTAAAGGAGCACCATGTTAATCAGACATTCTTGTTTGGAAGACCAGATTAGTACAAAAAGTCTGATTTCCATAGTTTGAACTTGCATATGCCTCACCATCAATAAAGGCAACTTGAGTGAGTGCGCTGTTAAGATGAGTGAACATATCCACTGTGGACAGGTTCTTGTCATGGACTTGTGTGGTGACTTCAATCAGGCCATTGAGGTTAGCCTATAGGAATATGAATTTCCTGATTAAGGAGTTTGCCGTGTTTCTGTAGTGTAGTGGTTATCACGTTTGTCTCACACGCGGAAGGTCCCCGGTTCAAGACCGGGCAAAAACATTTCCAAATGGTTCTGATTTCAGAATTATTCCCGTTTCTCACAAAACATGAATTAAGCTGTTGCGTTCTAAATGGGGAGGCGATGGCCTAGTGGTATTATCACTGGACTATTAATCCAGAAACTCAGCTAATGTTCTGGGGACCCGGGTTCGAATCCCACCACATGATGGTGGAATTTGAATTCAATAAAAAATACCTGGAATTAAGAATTTACTGATGACCATTGTCGATTGCCGGAAAAACCCATCTGGTTCACTCATGTCCTTTAGGGAAGGCCTCCTTACCTGGTCTGTGACTTCAGAGCCACAGTGGTTGACTCTCAACTGCCCTCTGAAATGGCCACTCAGTTGCAAGGGTCACTAGGGATGGGCAATAAATGCTGGCCAGCCAGCGATGCCCATGTCCTACAGATGAATAAAAAACTCCCTGATTAAGGAGTCAACAAAATATGTCAAAAAAAGGCAAAAAAAAAGCAACAAAAGATGTTCCTGATTAAGGAGTCAATTGATGGGCCAACCAGGGACTCTTTGTCTTGTATTTAATCAGGAGTGTCAGTTCCTCTGGCACTCCTGGAGGTAGATTGCTGACTGATAGCACTCTGTGTTGGAATTGTAAATAAAGGGATTCGGGTGAAGGGACTTCTACCTCTGAAGACTTATTACAGACTGGAGCCTCGGACTCAAGGTACGGCTTTCTGGAGCAGGAAGATACATCAATGCAGTTTTTGTTGTGCTAATCACAAGGCCAAAGTTGTCACATTGTATTGGAGGTCTGTTGAGAGAAGGCACAAAGACAAACATTAGCCACCAAAATGCCACCAGCCTTCTGGATGGACATGGGCAGGCATTTTAATTGACTATCAGCTACTAACAGAGCCTACGGATGGCTGTTCCTACCACAGGCTTCAACCCCTTTACCCAAATAGTATCTTCTGCTAACTGTGGGCTAAGCTAGCATTTCAGTTCAAGATCTCACCTTGGTCAATTCATTTGATTCCAGATGACTGAAGGCAAAGGTGAAAATTGTCACCAATCGATTTAATTTTGAACCATGGAATCCCTACAGTACAGAAAGAGGCCATTAGGCCCAGTGAGCCAGCACTGTCTTTCCACCCACCCAGGTGTCTGCTCCACCCTAAACCCATAACCCTGAGCAATTTACCATGGTCAATCCACCTAACCTGCACACCTTTGGACATTAAGGGACAATTTAGTATAGCCAATCCACCTAACCTGCACATCTTTGGACATTAAGGGACAATTTAGTATGGCCAAGCCACCTAACCTGCACATCTTTGAACACTAAGAAGCAATTAGCATTACCAATCCACCTAACCTACACAGCTTTGAACCTTAAGGGGCAATTTAGCATAGCCAATCAACCTAAGCTGCGCATCTTTGGAACCTAAGGGGCAATTTAGCATAGCCAATCCACCTAACCTGCACAGCTTTGGACTGAGGGAGGAAACATGAGTACCTGGAGGAGAGACACGGGGAGAGCATACACCATAATTAATAATTTCATTGGTTCTGTGAATTAGATAAGAGATTGGAAACATATAGTAATCATAGTTTGATCAGATGTCCCATGATTGATTAGTTATATATGAGATTATCTTCTCAGAGGATAATCTGTCAACCTTAAACCTGACCCAACACTTCAGACTCTGCAGTGCCAACCTTCTGACAGTCGATTTGTCTGTCTGAGTCAGTCTGTCCAATCTATTAATCATTAAAGCACACTTTCTTTATACTTTTAGATTTTCAGGCTGCATTTTCCCAGGCTGAATAAAACAAAACAGCTATTTTCAAAGTCTCATCTTGTGACATAGTGCTATACAGCCAATGGCATACTTTTGAAGTGTGGTCACTCATGAAGTATAGATCTCTCACTTTAAGTGTAACAGTGAAGGAGATGGGATTGGTGGCCTCAACTCACTTCCCAATGGTCACAACCTGACAATGTCCACCGATCGGTAAAATTGGTGTCAGATTGTCTGCTTCAATTCAAGCCTAGATGGTGTGAGAATTCTGGTTACCTGGGCAGAATTTAATGCTCTCCTCAATGGTGGGTTTGCCGGTGGTGAAGGAAACTAATTGGGTGGGGTTGTGGCGGGTGGGGACTCCAGTTAAGTTTGTGGCAGTGAAGAGTCTTCTGACACCATTTCCCATTGACGCCCTTAAGTTGTAAGCCTCATCCGCTGGTGTTAACATAATTCAGAGGCATTCAGTGCCTGATTGAGGAGGGTGGTCGTGGGCACTGAGGGCCGCCCCGAACCTTGCTGCTGATCCCCTTACCCTCTTCCCTCATGGCCCCCAGCTCCCCTCTCGCTATCATTCACCTATGGCCTGGATCCATCCACAATTCTCGGCCGCGGGTGGGCATCATAGAGATAGCAGCCACTGTTTTATATAATTGTCAGCTTCTGCTATGCGTGGCCTATCTTATCCAGAGATATTGTATTCACATTCTGGACCTGCTTCAAACTAGTTAATTAACGCTGAGGTAGGTTGCAGAGTAGGTGTCGCTCCTGAGTACAGAATGTTCCATCCTCTCTCCTAAGTGTCTGACATATGACTGCTGATGTCAATATTCCATCATGGTCTCCATCAACAACAGAGCTATCCTATTAATCCATGACACTACCCCGCACCCCACTCCCAAGTATTCAATCAACTTAACAACAAGATTGAACTATATTTGAACTATTTTCACAGCATTTTTGTAACTCCCTTTTACTGCTACAGATTCTACCCAATCCCTACTCATACTCCTGCTACCACCTCCAGGGGATATTGGTCAGCAAGAAATAATTCAACCGGTTCCCTTGGCCTTTAGGACTTTGGCTTAAAGCGTGCTCATTTTATCACCAAGTTTCATTTCAGGCTAAAATACATGCCATAGTCTAGTGCATGGTGTAAAAGTCCGCGGAGGGCTCTTCCACCACCTGTCATAGACACATAGAGGTTTACAGCATGGAAACAGGCCCTTCGGCCCAACTTGTCCAGGCCACCCTTTTTTTTAAAAACCCCTAAGCTAGTCCCAATTGCCCGCATTTGGCCCATATCCCTCTATACCCATGGTACCCATGTAACTATCATTTAAAAAGGACAAAATTATACCCGCCTCTACTACTACCTCTGACACTCACCATCCTCTGTGTGAAAAAATTGCCCCTCTTGACCCTTTTGTATCTCTCCCCTCTCACCTTAAACCTATGACCTCGAGTTTTAGACTCCCCTACCTTTGGGAAAAGATATTGACTATCTAGCTGATCTGTCCCCCTCATTATTTTATAGACCTCTATAAGATCACCCCTCAGCCTCCTATGCTCCAGAGAAAAAAGTCCCAATCTATCCAGCTTCTCCTTATGACTCAACCATCAAGTCCCGGTAGCATCCTAGTAAATCTTTTCTGCACTCTTTCTAGTTTAATAATATCCTTTCTATAATAGGGGACCAGAATTGCACACAGTATTCCAAGTGTGGCCTCACCAATGTCTTGTACAACTTCAACAAGACGTCCCAACTCCTGTATTCAATGTTCTGACCGATGAAGCCAAGCATGCCGAATGCCTTCTTCACCATTCTGTCCAGCTGTGACTCCACTCTCAAGGAGCTATGAACATGTACCCCTAGATCTCTTTGTTCTGTAACTCTCCCCAACGCCCTACCATTAACTGAGTAAGTCCTGCCCTGGTTCAATCTACCAAAATGCATCACCTCGCATTTGTCTAAATTAAACTCCATCTGCCATCTGTCTCAAGAGGACACCATTGGCTGCCAGTTCTGTAGCAGAAGGGAATGAACTAACCTGGTGCTTCTGCTTTTTAGCATGAACACCCATTGCTGCTCAAAATCGGCAGCAGGATTTCTTCCATAACTATTTGGTGTCACTGTGGGCCCTCAAGACATCAAACAGATGGGGTAGGGATGGTGACAGCTTACTGGGTACGAAAATCATTACCATTTTCCAGTATGCCTCCTTCCTCGGTAGGTTTGTATATTCATACCGCTACCAGGTTTCCTTGCATTTCTTTGCCATGAACCCACCATCGCTGCCACTATGTTTCATAGACTGGTGGTGCGCTATACCTTATGTAGAGAGTCCAAAGGTAATTCTAATATACAAGACTCAGGTAATTGCTTCAAATGGTTTATCAACATGATATATAAGTTACAGAGTAGGTATGTCTTTCACCAGTGTTCCATCCTCTCTCCTAACAGGCTAGCACATGACTGCTAACATCACTGTTACATCATGATCTACATCACTCATTACCATAATTATTCTACTGATCATTAGACTACAGCCACCGCCTCCCCAGTGGTGCTGTCATCCGTGAGAAATATTTTCCTCCTTCCATCCCTCCTGAGGTCCTCGTTCCCAGGGAAGGCTGTCTTGTCAAATGCCTGATTAGTACAGAGGCAATTCAGGGGTAGCCGACAGGCTAGATTCCTGCTGTTTCTAATAAGGGCCGCCCACTGTAGAATCATAGAATCTACAGTGCAGAAGGAGGCCATTTGGCCCATCGAGTCTGCACCGACCACAATCCCACCCAGGTCCTATTCCCACAACTGACACTGAAGGGGCAATTTAGCATGGCCAATCCACCTAACCTGCACATCTTTTGGATTGTGGGAGGAAACCGGAGCACCCGAAGGAAACCCACACAGACACGGGGAGAATGTGCAAACTCCACACAGACAACGACCCAAGGTTGGAATTGAACCCGGGTCCCTGGAGCTGTGAGGCAGCAGTACTAACCACTGTGCCACTGTGCTGCCGCCCACTGTAGCAATAGCAGTTCAGCTCAATGCTGTTCTGAGGTTTGAATGAAGGCAGGTTTTGTTCCGTGTGCATTACATTGATCCAAAGATACCGGGAACTGATTATGGATTTAGACAGCAGACGGGGACCAAAATCCATTATTCTGAGTCCCCTTGTGCTTTTGCCCCAGTTACTTTTCTGCCTTCAAGCCCAGTGCACAGTGAAAACACTGACCCTAAAATGTATCACTATATTTAAGTGAAGTGGTAATAAAATGATGTTGCACATTCCATCTTCTACCTCTTTGATCTGCAGTTGCTTTCTATTCAAGTTCATATTCAATTGCCTTTGAAAAGTCACTATTCAATCTGCTTCCATCACCCTTTCAGGCGGTGAATTCCAGATCACGACAACACACTGCAGTTAAAAAAAAATCTCATCTTGCCTCCCTCTGGTTCTTTTGTCAATTGCCTTTAATCCGTGCCTTCCAGTTACCAACCCTCCCAGCAGTGGAAACAGTTTCTCCTTATTTGCTCTATCAAAACCCTTCATCTTCTGACTGTGAGAATGACAGACGGGATTGCCAGGATGCAAGAAATAGATAATGGCAGGATTTTGTCGCGTTGTAGTGAGCGATCAAAGCTGTCCCTCATTTATTTCCTGATTGACTCAGGGAATCAGGCAACTAAAACACTTGCAAATTAAATTCAACTGCATCTCGGAAATGAATAAGCGCTGAACCAGTCCTGAAATCTGCAGTTTAATGAAGTCAAGCTGAATCCGAACACACGCCCGAGCAGTTTTAGTTCGGTTCGACTTGTTTATTTGACAGCAGCAGCTCGGTACACTGTAATTAGTGGATTATTTGCTGTTTGCAAATATGTTAGCGCGTGGCAGCCCAGTTCTTGACAGTGTTGCTGTCAGCCTGTGTAGGAGGAACGGGTGGAATTAATGGGTACGTTAACCCTGCAACAAAGCACAGATGTCTACACTGTGCACGCATTTTTTAAAATATTAATTTGTGGGTCACGGGTGTCACTGGCTGGGCCAGCATTTATTGCCCATCCCTAGTTGCCCGAGAGCAGTTGCGAGTCAACCACATTGTTGTGGCTCTGAAGTCATATGTAGGTCAGACCAGGTAAGGATGGCAGATTTCCTTCCCTAAAGGACATTAGTGAACCAGATGGGTTTTTCGACAATGGTTATCAGTAGATTCGTAATTCCAGATATTTTTTAATTGAATTCAAATTCCCCCATCTGCTGTGGCAGGATTTGAACCCGGATCCTCACAACATTAATAGTCAAGTGATAATACCACCAGGCCATTGCCTCCCCTCTTTAAGTGTTGCTTTGATCAACCTTGTCTTGTCTTGAGTTTGGGGTCTAGATGGGGTTTCTTTAGGGTTTGCCTGTTAGCCATAGACCGTTATTTGTAAAATACATTCTTGTTTATTTACAGACCGATATAAATCTCAGTATCTCTACACGAGGCTGTACTTTGCTTCCCGTCAGATCCCAGTCTCTTAATAATGTGACATTGCATCCTAGTTATAAGAGTCATCACATCGGTATCAGGTGCTCCTGATGTCTCCTCAACATCTCCCCCAGAGTCTTTATCTCAACTATCTACGTACTCTGACATCACCCCGCAGAGGACGGGATTCTTTGTCTTCCCCGCAGCATGTTTCTTGAGGCGGGAGGTGGCACACCATTGGCCAGCGATGGGATCTTCTGATCCCACCACTGTCAGTGGCATTTTCCATTGACTCCACCCTACGCCACCTATTTCCCGGCAGCGGGGGTGCGCCGTCGGCAGGGCCCGTGTGCGTGAACAGCAGGAAGATTGCGGCCAGAGTCTCTGACTTTACTGGACTAGTCTCTGTGGTGGCTTGCCCAAACTCCCTGACCTGTCATTTCGAGGTTGGGGCGGAACTGCACTCTATCCTCGTTTGATAGGAGTCTCTCCCAGGTAGGTGGTTGCAGAGTTTCTGCTTGTTTCTGCTTTCTTCTCTCAAAATGGATCTAAATAATATTGAGAGGTTCCACTGGTTTCCTTCCCTATAGTATCCAGGCTCTTCGGTCCCTCCTGATATTTCCCTGGTCCATCTCTATCCGATAAGATCTTGGTTGTGGAGTTATTTCTCTGATAATGCCTTCCTTTTGTTGATCTGGTATCCACACTCTCCGACCAAGCTGTAGCACTTTCAAATCTCCTGCCCTGTGGCTGAACGCAGTGGCACAGTGGTTAGCACTGCTGCCTCGCACTGCCAGAGACCCGAGTTCGATTCCAGCCTCAAGTCATTGTCTATGTGGAATCTACACGTTCTCCCCCTGTCGTGTGGGTTTCCTCGGGTGCTCCCGTTTCCTCCCACAATCTGAAAGACGTGCTGGTTAGGTGCATTGGCCATGCTAAATTCTCCCTCAGTGTACCCGAACAGGCACTGGAGCGTGGCGACTAGGGGATTTTCACAGTAACTTCATTGCAGTGTGAATGTAAGCCTACTTGTGACACTAATAAATAAAACTTTAAACTTAAACTGAAGTTGAAACCACATGCTTGACTGTCCCTTTGTTGCCTCTCATGCTTCCTCACTCTCTCATGATATTCTGCAGTCATGTTAGGTTGTTGCGTTTGTTGTAGAACTAGAAGTTGTGTTTTCAGCTGTCTTCCCATGAAAAGGTCAGATGCTGAGAATCAGTTTTTTAGTGGTGAGGTTCTATAGTTAATGGACGAGGTTCTCCAGCCTCCCAGCTGTGTGTTTCCCACCGGCGGGAGGTGGCGCATTGTTTGCTAGTGGTGGGATTCTCTGGTCCCGCCGCTGTCAATAGGAATTCCCATTGATATCACCTCACGCTGGCAGGCGGGGGTATGCTGCCGGCAGGACCGGAGAATCCTACCAACGTGAACGGCCAGAGAATTCCGGTCATTGTCCTCAGTCTTTTTCATCAATTCTTTGATAGTTCCAACTCCTCCTTCTGCTTCTACGTTCGACTGGGCAGCACGGTGGCACAGTGGTTAGCACCGCTACCTCACAGCGCCAGGGACCTGGGTTGGGTCACTGCCTGTGTGGAGTTTGCTGCTTGGATTTCCTCCGGGTGCTCCAGTTTCCTCCCACACTCCAAAGATGTGCAGGTTAGGTGGATTGGCCATGCTAAATTGTCCCTTAGTGTCAGGGGGACTAGCTAGGGTAAATGCATGGGGTTATGGGGATAGGGCCTGGGTGGGATTGTGGTCGGTGCAGTCTCGATGGGCTGCATGGCCTCTTTCTGCATTGTTGGATTCTATGATTCTATGACTGTGGGGGATATCTCATCATATGCATGAAATGATGTTCCTGCAGAAAGTTTTGGAACAGCTGATTTGCTAATTTAGGATAGGCACTGCAATGTCCAGGATGCCTTATGATGTGAAGATTATTGTTGGTGGTTTTATTACTGAGCAGAGTAGCTTGTTTGCAGTTGGGGATGAAAATGTAAAATGTTGAACCAAGGCTTTATCTGCCTGCTACAAGATCCCACATCACTATTGGAAGAGGAAGACAAGAGTTCTCGCTGGTGACCTGGACAATATTTATCCCTCAAACAACATCACTTAAGCAAATTTCTAATGCTTACCATGTTGCTGTGTGTGGGACCTTGCTGTGAGTAACTTGGCTCTCATTCTTCCTACATCTCAAAATAATCAATTGGCAGTAAAAAACATAGGGAAGCCCTGAGGTTGTGAAAGATAAATCAAGTCTTTTTTTAAAAAATTCTTAATTCCGTTATTAAAAATGCCTTGGGGAGATTCTTGACTTCATTACACAGCTGGCAATCTGGTGGGTTGGATCCTTACCAAACCCATCCTTTTCATTCCTTTCACTTCAGAGCTTCTGGTCTTTCAATCAGACGTATGAACCAAGATTCACGTAGGGATCTTCTGGTAATCCGGATACACTCATCACCATGGAAATTTCCCAGGAAGTTTGAACATCTGACCAGCAATTTCCCTGCTCCCCAGGACTCTCCGCAATAGCCTCCAACTCTGATTTAGATTCAGAGACTTCAGACAGTTCTGTGGTACTCACATGAATAGTTTCCCAGGAAGTGTTGGACAGAAAAATCCTCGTCTAACTCTTCAGTAACTATAGAGTTAGATCCTCAATCACTCACACTGACTTCCCCCATGACCCCTCGACTACACCTTTAGCCTCTCCTAACTACACCCTCAAAAGGCTGACTAACCCCCTGACTTGACCCAACCACCCTTCCCCCCCAACCAGATCTGACTACCCATCACCATCCAACTACCTCCATCTGATCTGCTTAGCCCCAACCCCGGGCCCAATTACCTCTGACCCACCCACATACTTACCCACCTACCAATCTCACCCATCTGCCATCCTACCCAGCCACCTCCTGACCAACCTCTCATCTCACCCAACTTAACATCCTAACCACCTGCCACCTCACCCGCCTATCAACGTACCCACCTGCCAGACTACCCATCTAACACATCTACAATGGGGATCGGTGGGAGAGTGAGGGAGGTGGGTGACCGGGGCTGGCTATTGGGGGGTTTATTAGGCCTGGTCATCGGGGTGGGGTGGGGGGGTTAGCTAGGGCTGGCCATGGGGGTGGGGGGAGGTCGGGGCTGGCTGGGGCAGTGGGGAAGAATTGGGCCGGCCGGGTGTGGGAGGGAAATCGGGGCTGACATGGGAAGGTCCGCTAGGCTAGCGATTGGGAAGTGGGGGTGGGGGGGAATTGGGAAGGCCAGTGATCAGAGAGGTTCCGGGGAAGGCTAGTGATGGGGGCCACTGTGCAGGTGCTGATCTCTGCTCTGACTGATCGGCGCATGCACAGTGGCCCACTCAGCACTATGCTGGTGGCCTCTCCAGTGGGAATAGCCCCAGTCTCTACGTACCAGAGGGAATCACGCTGAGGCGCATTGCTCAGAGTGTTGAAGATTCATGCTTGTAAGTACGCCCCAAAAACGGATGGGAAATACTCCCGTTTTCCCATCAGCTTTGTTTTGGGAGAATCCTGGCCAAGATCCTCAACTCCACACAGCAGTATTCTCTCCAGACTTTGAGCTCCTTAATTAAAAAAAAATGAATGAGCATGAGTTAAAGGGCACCCTAATCAGAACAAAAAGTTAGTTCCCTCCCCTCCGCCCAACAATGGAGGACTCTCTTCCCTCCCCCCCATAATCATTGCCGGCATTCCAATCTGCCTTCAATGCATGCTCTCTCCCCCTTCTGCCCCCCGCCACACATAAATGAAGCCCAAACATGAGGCTCCCACTCCGGTCCGTCCCTGGCACAGTTTGATCTTATGATAATTGCAAATGAAAGTGGTCAAACAAAATGAAAGCAAAACTTTTCTTCTTTAATGGCACTATGACCTTTCTCTTGAAGGTTGCTCACCACTCTCGCCTGGGGATTAATCACCTATCAGTGAAGACTCCAGGACAAGTCCTGACTGTCAGTAAGATGTCTGAGTTGTCCTTCTCCTCCGCCCCCTCTTTGATTTTCACCCTGTTACCTCTCAGTCTTCAGGCAAAAAGATGCGCAGATAATGATTGGTCCCTTTGTCTTTTGAATCAAACATGTTACACTGGAAAGACAGCATGGGTTTTTGATTGATTCCAATGGACAGGAAATTGCAGACGAGTTTCTGTTAGAAGTTTCAGACTGTGGTTAACCTTCAACTGCATTCAAGATATCCAACTGTCACACGTATCACAAAACAAATCACTCAGTCTTTCAGATTGACTGCTTCTTCAAGCTTCACAGACAAGTAAGGCTGCCAATTCAGGTTGGCTGTGTTCCTGTAGGTTTAATCCTGCCATTGATCCACCACCGCATCAATCCTCACAGAGCATCAGCTTTTCAGATGACCCGATGTGCAAACAAAATTTTCCATTTCCCCCTGGGGAGGATGGACAACTTCAGTCAGCCCTTTTTTCTATCTCTCCAACGGGTTGCCATTTAAAAAAAAACAAAATAACCAACGAGCGTTCACAGATTTTTGATGGCACAGTGGTTAGCACTGCTGCCTCACAGCACCCGGGACCCAGGTTCGATTCCCGGATTGGGTCACTGTCTATGTGGAGTTTGCACCTCCTTCCCGTGTCTGCGTGGGTTTCCTCCGGGTGCTCCGGCTTCCTCCCATGGTCCAAAAGGTGTGTGGGTTAGGTGCATTGGCCGTGCTAAATTACTGCATAGTGTCCCAGGATGTGTAGGTTAGAGGGATTTGCGGGGTAAATATGTGGGGTCACGGGATAGGGCCTGGGTGGGATTGTGGTCGATGCAGACTTGATGGGCCGAATGGCCTCCTTCTACACTGCAGGGATTCTACGATTCTATGATTTTTCTTTTTAAAACGCACAATCTTTTTCTTAATGAACTGACGATTATCTTTGAGGATTGCTTGCGGCAGAGTCAAGGAGATCAACCTTCAATTCCTGGAGAAGCCAAGGCAGGCCTGGAGACCTAGCAACATTCGCGTTCAGCTGAGCCGATGCCAAAGGTTTGCTTTGTCTATCATTATTAGTGAAACCGCTTGTGACTGGTGACTAAATTAAAACCACTGATAAAAGAGCTGAAATGAAGCAGAAGGGTGTTCATTTTTGTCACTGTCAATTTGCGTGCAGGAGATGACTAATTAGTGGCTTTCTCTTGGGCCGTGACAAAGGGAAATGCAGCTACTGCGACATTCAGAATACTTCGCCTCCTGAACCTTCAGAGCCTATTTTAGTTGAACAGAGAAATCAATAAATTAAACAAAAACCAATAAATGAGAAGAGACGACAGCAGATGATGGGGCATATCCCCTAGTTATACCCTTTTAACAGAAAAATAATCAAAAATGAATAAATCAACAAGAAGGGGTGACAGCTTTTGATTTGATTTATTATTGTCACATGTATTAGTATACAGTGAAAAGTATTGTTTCTTGCGCGCTATACAGACAAAGCATACCATTCACAGAGAAGGAAAGGAGTAGGTGCAGAATGTAGTGTTACAGTCATAGCTAGGGTGTAGAGAAAGATCAACTTAGGGGCGGCACGGTAGCACAGTGGTTAGCACTGCTGCTTCACAGCTCCAGGGTCCTGGGTTTGATTCCCGGCTCGGGTCACTGTCTGTGTGGAGTTTGCACATTCTCCTCGTGTCTGCGTGGGTTTCCTCTGGGTGCTCCGGTTTCCTCCCACAGTCCAAAGATGTGCGGGTTAGGTTGATTGGCCAGGTTAAAAATTGCCCCTTAGAGTCGTGGGATTAGTGGGTAAATATGTGGGGGTAGGGCCTGGGTGGGATTGTGGTCGGTGTAGACTCGATGGGCTGAATGGCCTCCTTCTGCACTGTAGGGTTTCTATGATTTCTAGCACAAGGTAGGTCCATTCAAAAGTCTGACAGCAGCAGGGAAGAAGCTGTTCTAGAGTCGGTTGGTACGTTACCTCAGACTTTTGTATCTTTTTCCCGATAGAAGAAGTTGGAAGAGAGTACGTCCGGGGTGCTTGGGTTCCTTAATTATGCTGGCTGCTTTTCTGAGGCAGCGGGAAGTGTAGATAGAATCAATGGATGGGAGGTTGGTTTGCCTGCTGGACTGGGCTACATTCATGACCCTTTGTAATTTCTTGTGGTGTTGGACAGAGCAGGAGCCATACCAAGCTGTGATACAAAACCAGAAAGAATGCTTTTTATGGTGCATCTATAAAAGTTGGTGAGAGTCGTAGCTGACATGCCAAATTTCCTTAGTCTTCTGAGAAAGTAGAGGTGTTGGTGGGCTTTCTTAACTATAGTGTCAGCATGGGGGGAGGAGGGGGGGGGATGTGGGGGAACTAATATCAGACATCAAAAGGAAATTTAACTAATTAAGTTAAAATGTCATCCCTGGTGGATGTTGTGGAGCCCATCAATGATGGAACACACATCGATGTATGTGAATCCTGTAAATTAGGCATATTCCGGGGACTGGCATTAGGTATCCTTCATATTCACAGGTGTTGTGATTTTTAAGATGATAATTCTATGTACAGTGAATGTTTTTAACGCAGAGGAGAGTTCTTTCCCCAGTTTGCACCATGGCGCAGAAGGCACTTTATAGCGGGACATAGTTCAAGAAATCAATCCCACGGTGAGGGCAGTTTCTCTGCTGCTGAGGATGCTGGGTAAAACCCTCCCCTCAAGCTGTTTCTTTCACAAAACTCACTGCTCCCTTACACTGGCCGGCAGACACTAATTTCATGAGAATTTGGGAAGGAAGAAAACACTTTGCTCTTTGGAAGTTCCTGATTCTGCTGTCTTGCAATGTCCCCTATCCTGTGTTTTAAATTGTAAAAGGGCACTGATTGTTTTGTGTTGCTCCTAACTGATGGATGTCCAAGGATTCAGAGAGAGTGCCTCTTGCATATTTTACCAGAGAGTCATAGGCTGTAATTTTACAGCTCCGCCTACCACGGAAATCGGAGCGGGCGAGGGGCAGACAACGGAAAAGTCCATTGACCTTGGGCGGGGTTTTACGGTTTCAGGGTGAGTGAGGCTATAACATCCTGCCCACAGAGTCATAGAGCAATACAGCACGGAAACAGGCCCTTCGGCCCAGCCAATCATGGTGCCCTCCCAGTGAGTCCCAACTGTCTGCGTTAGGCCTATCCCTCTAATCCTTTCCCATCCACGTACTTATTCAAATGCTTTTTAAATGTTGCTATTGTACCTGCCTCAACCACTTTCTCTGACAGCTCATTCCATATACACACCACCCTCTGCGTGAAGACGTTGCCCCTCAGGTCCCCTTTAAATTTTGCCCCTCTCACCTTAAGCCTCCGCCCTCTATATTCAATTCCTTCTTCCCTGGGAGAAAGACTATGGCCGGGATTTTACAATCTAGCTCGGGAGAGGCTCATAAAATCCTGCCGGAGGCCAATGAAGATTTCCATTCTACCAGCCTCGATAAAATTGCGGCCTATGTGCGTTCATCCTATCTACACTCCTCATGTTAGTTTTTTTTTAGTACCTCTCTGAAAGTATCCATGTTTGTGTGTGAGTTGTTTTGGGGGAATGTCTTGTTTTTTGCAGGTTTCACTATTCTGCTATATATTTTGTTCTCCTTTCTGAATATTACATGTTTAGAACATAGAACATAGAAAGCCACAGCACAAACAGGCCCTTCGGCCCACAAGTTGCGCCGATCACATCCCCACCTCTAGGCCTATCTATAGCCCTCAATCCCATTAAATCCCATGTACTCATCCAGAAGTCTCTTAAAAGACCCCAACGAGTTTGCCTCCACCACCACCGACGTCAGCCGATTCCACTCACCCACCACCCTCTGAGTGAAAAACTTACCCCTGACATCTCCTCTGTACCTACCCCCCAGCACCTTAAACCTGTGTCCTCTCGTAGCAACCATTTCAGCCCTTGGAAATAGCCTCTGAGAGTCTACCCTATCCAGACCTCTCAACATCTTGTAAACCTCTATCAGGTCACCTCTCATCCTTCGTTTGAGCCATCATGCTGCTGAATTCCACCACCACCATAGTTTTAAGCAATTTTAGCGATACATTAGCCTCAGTCCTTGCTCTTTCTGCTAAGGTGAAGTAATATCCAGCAATTGATTAAACAAAATGAGTTGCCTTTTCCAAGTTAATTTCATCACCTTTCACTCTCTCCTCTCTGTGTGGTAGTGACTAACTCCAGGCGGTTTTAGAACTATTTTTTCAATAGCTCATTATTATAGATCGGCAGCTGGGATTCTTTTTCTCTCTGTTATGTAAGGCCCAATAGCTAACACTGTGATGCATCTACCCACAGGAATTTATTCACAAGTTCAAAACATAAGACCTTTTCAGGGCACTTAGAGATCTGAGCGCAATGTGTCAGGCATTCACCATGACTCCAGTGCCATTTTCTTCATTATTGTTCCTCTATACTTCTTCTGCTCAGATTTCCTGTGTCGAGTGACACAGTGGGACAGACGAAGCATGTGCTTAAGTCCTTTATCATAGCTTCTTTCTTCCTCTGTCCCCTGAAACAAAATTGTCATCCCATCCAACCTGCTCTGTGTGATACATTTCTTCCTTTGTAAAGAAAGGAAGAATTTTTCTTTGTATCATCCATTTCATAACCTCACGACATCTCAAAGTGCCTTGCAACCAACAGCGTACATGTGATAACCCACAGTGCTTGCATGGGGAATCACTGATTGACCTCCCTGGAGGACGCGTTGAATATGAGTTTCCTGGGGATTGGTGATTAACTCACCAGGTGGATCTTGTATACCGAGCCCTGTCTAAAGCATTATTGCATTGTCCTGGCTGGGACCTGTTTATGTTCACCACATGATGTGGAGATGCTGGCGTTGGACTGGGGTAAACACCAGGTTAAAGTCCAACAGGTTTATTTGGTAGCAAAAGCCACACAGGCTTTCGGAGCCCCAAGCCCCTTCTTCAGGTGAGTGGGAATTCTGTTCACAAACAGGGCAAATAAAGACACAAACTCAATTTACATGAATAATGGCTGGAATGCGAATACTTACAGCTACTCAACAAATGTAAGATACAAACAATGTAAGTGGAGAGAGCATCAAGACAGGCTAAAGAGATGTGTATTGTCTACAGGTAGGACAGCCAGTGAGACTCTGCAGGTCCAGGCAGGCTGTCAGGATTACAAATAGTGTGACATGAACCCAATATCCCGGTTGAGGCCATCCTCATGTGTGCGGAACTTGGCTATCAGTTTCTGCTCAGCGACTCTGCGCCGTCGTGTGTCGTGAAGGTCACGGGTATTCGGCCTCTGATATTCGGGTAAGCGTTCTCCAAGGCGGCCTTCACGACACACGACGGCGCAGAGTCGCTGAGCAGAAACTGATAGCCAAGTTCCGCACACATGAGGACGGCCTCAACCGGGATATTGGGTTCATGTCACACTATTTGTAATCCCCACAGCCTGCCTGGACCTGCAGAGTCTCACTGGCTGTCCTGTCTGGAGACAATACACATCTCTTTAGCCTGTCTTGATGCTCTCTCCACTCACATTGTTTGTATCTTAAAGACTTGATGAGCTGTAAGTATTCGCATTCCAACCATTATTCATGTAAATTGAGTCTGTGTCTTTATATGCCCTGTTCGTGAACAGAATTCCCACTCACTTGAAGAAGGGGCTTGGGGCCCCGAAAGCTTGTGTGGCTTTTGCTACCAAATAAACCTGTTGGACTTTAACCTGGTGTTGTTAAACCTCTTACTATGTTCACCACAAACAGTGGTTTTTGCATTCCTTTGTTTTGTGCTATAAAGCACCATTCCTTCATAGCCGACTCCTTGAGTTATTTTAGTACAATTGAAGAGGTTGCTATTGTAATGTGAGGAATGAGGCAGCCACTCTGCCTACAGAAGGATCCCATACACAAATGTGTGATGATGATTTGTTAGTCCTTTTTAATGAAATTGGCTGAAGGATAAATATTGACCAGGACACGGGGAGGACCTCCCCTGCACTTCTTCAGAACAATGCCACGGGATATTTCATGCCCGGTTGATGGGTAATTGGAGCCTCAGTTTAACGGTTCACTTGAAAGGTGATACCTGTGACAGTGCAGCACTCTCTCCGTACTTCGCTGGAGTGTGAGTCTAGATTTTACACTCTGGAGTGGGGCGTGGGCAGACAGTTGCCAATCTGAGAGTACAGCATTCACTTTGATATCTTGTTGTGAATGTTAATTCTGACTTATTAAATGGCACTTTCTGTGGCCAAATACAATTGTATTCTACGATAACTCGAGCCAACTTGGTATGGCCGTTATTGAACAAGAAGATTTATTCAAGAAGAAGAAAATATTTACAACTGAAGGATTTGCAACAAAACAGTACAGGTCTGTTCCCAACAACTCTCCAAATCATTCTGCTGACCTCTAGCCCCAGGGATGTGTTCTCTCCCGATTGGTTGAGGTTCTCGTGCTTGCACTGCATTGGGCTCCAGCCCAGTCACATGGTCATGTGGCCTGCGAAGGATTGCCTCTTAAAGGGGCCATGGGTTGCATTTAAGCTTTATTTTCATATGAAGCAATTTTTAAAAGCGGCATCTCGGCCTTTTGGCGAAGATGCAAATGAGATCAAGCCTGGGGGGGGGGCGGAGGCGTCCGCCTACTCCAATCAGCTTGGCTCATGTAGATCAGGCCCAAGACAGGGTAAAGGGCCGCATACCCTGTCTTGTCAGCTTGGATCGGAAATGTCTCAACTTGTTGAGGCTCTGAATTGGACTTGATTTGATTGAATTGGAAAAGTATTTTTAAAAATTTCCCTAAAAATAACACATCAAGTTGCATTAGGGCAGCATGGTGGCACAATGGTTAGCATTGTTACCTCGCAGCGCCAAGGACCCGGGGTTTGATTCCTGGCTTGGGTCGCTGTCTGTGTGGAGTCTGCATGTTCTTCCCGTGTCTGCATGGGTTTCCTCCGGGTGCTCCGGTTTTTTCCCACAGTCTGAAAGACGTGCTGGTTAGGTGTATTGGCCATGCTAAATTCTCCCGCAGTGTACCCGAACAGGTGCCGGAGTGTGGCGACTAGGGGATTTTCACAGTAACTTCAATGCAGTGTTAATGTAAGCCTACTTGTGACAATAATAAGTAAACTTTAAACTTAATTAATGGTAACAGGCGCTAACATTAAAAATAACAACCCACAACAACACCTGATAACCACTCCATATACAGCACTGGGTGAGAGGACCTGCCTCTTGTAGATTAGTCTCTTCAACGATCAGCAAAAATGTGAAACTATCCCATTCCCAATGGATTTGATTCCATCATCTTACATAGATGCAAGGATGCCTGCAATGATAAATAGGAAATCCAATCATATTTAGCAGTCTATAGATAATAAAGCATTGTTATTTTAATCTTAAAGAAACTTGTTGCCTTCAGGTTTATCATCCCCAACTTGTGAAAATAGAGTTATATTTATTTTGCATTCTGACTAATTTTACTCTTTGCGGCTTTAAATGGAGAAGAAAATGAAATGCTGCATAAAGCAAGCCTTTATAGACTTAACTCCTCAGAATCATTGAATCCCTACAGTGCAGAAGGAGGCCATTCGGCCCATCAAGTCTGCACCGACCACAATCCCACCCAGGCCCTATCCCCGTAAGCCCATGTATTTACTCTGCGAGTCCCCTTGACACTGAAGTGCAATTTAGCATGGCCAATCTACCTAACCCATGCATCTTTGGAGTGTGGGAGGAAACCTGAGCACCCAAAGGAAACCCATGCAGACACGAGGAGAATGTGCAAACTCCATGTAAATAGTGACCCAAGGCCAGAATTGAACCCGGGTCCCTGGCGCTGTGAGGCAGCAGTGCTAACCACTGTGCCACCGTGCCACTCTTGACTGGACTTAATTTCTCAGAGCTGCAAAGACCAGCTATTGCCAGAATTAATTAGTGTCATAAATGATGATTAGGGAAGATATAGTTAATGGAGAACTTTCTCAAGAATTAGCTGGGCTCCTGTGCTAAAGCCAGTATTGTTGATTTTTTCTCTAATTTTTAATCAATGGTGAATGATCTGGTGAATAGGCTCGCTTCCCTGTCTCTTGGACATTCCTCCATCTGAGAACAAAGACAGGAAGAATGGAAACACATTTATCCCTTGAAATATAAATTTGCTCCAGTGAGTAACAAAAAGAAAATCACTGGTACTTTGATATTTTGAATTACTTAATGACTGGAATTAAATCTGGATGACTGGAACGGAAAACTCATGGAGTAAACATCATGTAGAATCATTGAATCATACAATGCAGAAGAGGTCATTCATAAAATCATAGAATCTACAGTGTGAAGGAGGCCATTTGGCCCATCGAGCCTGTATCAGCAACAATCCGACCTTCGATCCAACCTTGTAACCTCACATATTTACCCTCCTAATCCCCCTGACACTAAGTGGCAATTTAGCATGGCCAATCATCCTAACCCGCACATCTTTGGAGTGTGGGAGGAAACTGGAGCACCCAGAGGAAATCCATGCAGCCACAGGGAGAATGTGCAAACTCCACACAGTGACCCAAGCCGGAAATCAATCGATCAAATTCGGCCCATTGAGCCTGCAATGATTCTCTGCCAGAGCATCTTACCAGACCCTCTCCTCCGCCCTATCCAAGTAACCCCACACACACATTTTCCATGGCTAATCCACCTAACCTATACACCTTTAAATGCTGAAGGACAATTTAGCATGGCCAATGCATCTAACCTGCACATCTTTGGACTATGGGAGGAAACCGGAGCACCCGGAGGAAACCCATGCAGACACATGGAGGACCTGCAAACTCCACACAGACAGTCACCCGAGGCCAGAATCGAACCCGGGTCCCTGGCACTGTGCCACCGTGCTGCCAGCTACCAGAAGACAAACCTCTGCCGGTTAGTGTTATCTATCGGGATCATGCATAGGCTGGTATTTTGTTGATGCGGGAAACATAATCGTGAGAGCTAAAAGTTGAACATCATTAGCTCACAGATTTCAAAGTGACTTTACGCAGTCATTTATTACCGTGGAATGCAAGTGTGCAATGAGAAGCGACTGCTTGAAAGTGAAAAGTTGGCCAGCTTATAAGAAAATCTGAAGGGTACCATCTGCATATGTTTGCAATTAGTGAGAATCATTTAGCAGGTCTGGATGCGATCTGTATGCGCAGATGAATGTCCAAATATTCAAGGGAGCTAAGATAATTAATGTGGGTATGCTTCCTCTTTTGAGGGTGAATGGGTAATAGCTTATTGTGCAGCGCTCTGAGCCTGCTTTGTCTCAAGATATTGAAGGCTGCCGCTGGCATATGTATTACATATAAATAGAAACAAAGAAGCTAAGAAACTATTTTGCAATCAGTTGCCCGCATGCAGCACATAACAAATTGTCCAGCCGCGATGTGAAATGAGTAATCGGTGTTTTAAATGCCAAAATAGCAGGAAATGAAATCAGACTCAGCGATGAGCTGTCAAGGTGATCCTGTGGGGAAAAAAAACACCAGATTTTAGACACCTGAAATTCGGAATTGTTCTCACACTGTAAGAAAATTAAAATGATTTGGCCATCTTTTCTGGCTGCTGTTAGTGGAGCATTTTTTTTTAGATTAATAAGTTTACGAGTGTGCAGGTATAAGGGATGATGTATCACCAGCATAACACTCCCGGTACGCTGGTTAACCACTGTGACTGAGGGGTGGCAGTCAGTGCAAACTGAGATTGGACTGCAACCAAGATAGGTCTAAAACTAGGGTCCTAAACATAAGATAGCCACTAACAAACCCAGCAGGAAATTCAGGAGAAACATGTTCACCCGGGGAACTGTGAGAATGTGGCGTTTGGAATAGTGGGGATGGAGGGGTGATACTGGATAGGGAGGATGCATTTGTTGGAAAGCTGGATAAGTAGGAGTGGGAGAAAGGAACAGAAGGCTGTGCTGAGATCTGGGTGGGAGAAGGCTTATATGGAACCTAAGCACTGGCACTGAATAATGCAGCTAAATGGCCTGTAACTTCCATGTATTATCCAAACAAATTCCGTGAACGTTATTTCTCCACCTATTCTTGCTACCATCATTCCCCATCCCCACTTCCTTTCCTATATGATTGATTTTTTTGCACGACAGTGCACATGGCTGGCTGGCTCCTCGCAGTATCTCACATGAAGGTCCGTTCTTTATGTGTGAGCTGCAAGAAACCAATCGCTCAGGTGAATGGGGAACCCAGCAAAGCTTGATCTGCTCTCCACACCCACATGCACACACATGCACGCCGATACCCACACACACGCATGCACACACACATACATGCACACCCATACACACAAATGCACACGCACACACATGCACATACACACACACCACAGCTTGGTATGGCTCCTGCTCTGACCAAGACCGCAAGAAACTACAAAGGGTTGTGAACGTAGCCCAGTCCATCACGCAAACCAGTCTCCCATCCATTGACTCCATCTACACTTCCCGCTGCCTCAGAAAAGCAGCCAACGTAATCAAGGACCCCACACACACACACACTCACCAGACATTTTCTCTTCCACATTCTTCTATTGGTAAAAAGATAGAAAAATCTGAGGTCACGTACCAACCGACTCAAAAACAGTTTCTTTCCTGCTGCCATCAAACTTTTGAATGGACTTACCATATATTAAATTGATCTTTCTCTACATCCTAGCTGTGACTGTAATAATACATTCTGCACTCTCTCCTTTCCTTCTCCCCTATGTACTCTATGAATGGTATAGTGCGCAAGAAACAATAGTTTTCACTGTATCCCAAGACATGACAATAATAAATCAAATCACACACACACACTGTGGTGAACCATCGTTGGTTCACCACTGGGGGTTGTTATTATGTTACTGTTGGGCTAGGGTGTTGTTACTGTGGGGGTTGTACAATGTTGTTGGGTTAGGGTGTTTACCTGTTATAAGTGTTATCATGGCACATTCCAGTGGGGTCCCGCCTCCGGTGGCGAGGTATAAGACCCTCTGCTCCGGCAGGACCCCTTCAGTCTGAACTGGTGTATTCGTGTTAGTAGTTCCATTGTTACACAATAAAAGCCTTCAATATCGAAGCCTTGGTTCCACGTGCTTAATTGTCGCGCATCAATTTTATTGTGTAACAGAAAACTCACAGCTGTACAAAAAAAAGAGTATGGAACAGATCTTAAAACCGGATCGTCTGGCACTGGACCCACGTGCGGTCGGTGCCGCTAACACATTCGACCACTGGTGGAAGTGTTTCGAGGACTACCTGGCAGCCTCTGTAGCTATCACTACAGACAGTGATAAACTCCAGGTCCTCCACGCAAGGGTAAGCGACACGATTTATTTCGCCATTCGTGCAGCTCCCACTTACCCGAGGGCCGTCGAGCTCCTAAAAAAACGATACACGAAGCCACCCAACGAGATACACGCTCGTTACCTCCTCGCTACACGACGTCGGCAGTCGGGCGAAACCATGGAGGACTACGCCAATGAGCTCCTGCAGCTTGCCAGGGGTTGCGATTGTAAAGACGTATCAGCCGAACAATATATGTACGACCTCGCCCGAGACGCGTTCGTAGCAGGGGTAGGGTCCTCGTACATCAGGCTTAAATTGCTGGAAAAGGGGAATCTCGACTTGACCCAAGCAATGGAGATGGCTGGGATGCTGGAAGCGGCGTCGAAGAGCTTGGCGCTGTACCCCGAGGACCACGTGCAGTCAACGTGGCAGGAGCAAGCTCAGCTCCCTCCTCGCCCCGCTAACCCGCGCTCCCAGATCGATCCGACGATGGCGGCAGCTCCAGGTGGCCAGCGATGCTATTTTTGTGGTGGGGCCAAGCATCCACGGCAACAGTGTCCGGCAAGAACGGCAATCTGCAGCCAGTGCAGTAAAAAAGGCCACTACGGCAAAGTCTGCAGGTCTAAGTCTAAAAACGGCAGTGCAGCTTGTAACCCTCCAGAACGGAGACAATCTCCTTCGGCGTCGCAGTACCCACGAGGTCCGACCACGTGCGAACCCAGGACGGCGCCATCGTGGCTGACGGAGGAGGAGGAAGACCACCAGGAGTCGCTGCGTTTGGCGCCCTCGCCCACGTGCGATTCATGGGGGCGGCCATCATGGTCCACGACGACTAGGAGCGACCAGCAAGGGTCCTCAGCATCAACATCGGCGGCATGCAGTGACGCCCAGGGGCCAACGGTGGCGTCGATCTCCCTGGACCAGACCAAGCACCACAGGCTTGAGAATTCCATGATGGATATAAAGGTTAGTGGTTGAACTGTGAATTGTCTGTTTGACAGTGGGAGCACCGAAAGTTTCATACACCCTGAAACTGCTAAAAGGTGTGGACTCCGGGTTCTCCCTGCCAAGCAGACAATTTCCATGGCATCACAGTCCCGGTCTGTACCGATCCAAGGATGATGTATGGTAACTCTTGAGGTACAGGGCACAATTTACGAGCAATACAGGCTCCTTGTGTTACCTCACCTTTGTGCGCCAATTCTCCTCGGACTAAATTTTATTAGAGTGTGATCCTACAGTACGGTGGGCCACTCCCTTCACTGGCAGTAGGGAATCAGCCGCAGCCTCCAAATTGCCCAAAGCGCCCCGCATGCAATCTATCCACCCTGAAAATCACTACACCATCCCTCTTTAAGAATCTGGTACCTGGCTGCAAGCCCATCGCTACTAAAAGTAGGCGTTACAGCGCTGAGGACCGGATCTTTATTAGATCTGAGGTTCAGCGGCTCCTCAAGGAAGGGATCATACAGGCCAGTGCTAGTCCGTGGAGAGCGCAGGTCGTGGTAGTCAAAAGCGGGAACAAACCTCGGATGGTCATCGACTATAGTCAGACCATTAATCGTTATACGCAGCTGGATGCGTATCCTCTCCCGCGCATTTCTGATATGGTCAATCAGATTGCGCAGTACCGAGTGTTCTCTACCATAGACCTTAAGTCCGCCTACCATCAACTCCCCATCCGCCCAGAGGACCGACAATATACGGCTTTTGAGGCGAATGGTGGACCAGAACGGGTTGCGGGCTACCTTCCCGTACCTGGATAACGTCACCATCTGCGGCCATGACCAGCAGGACCACGACACGAATCTCCAACACTTTCTGCGCACTGCATCTCGCCTGAATCTGACCTATAACAGGGAGAAGTGCGTATTCCGTACGCGCAGGTTAGCCATCCTCGGATACATGGTGGAAAACGGGGTCATTGGCCCTGATCCAGACCGTATGCGCCCACTTACTGAACTTCCCTTGCCCGCTAGCACGAAAGCACTGAGGAGATGCCTCGGGTTCTTTTCGTATTATGCACAGTGGGTCCCCAACTACGCGGACAAAGCTCGTCCGCTCATTAAGTCCACGACCTTCCCACTTACGCCGGAGGCCCAATTGGCCTTCAAGGCTTTGAAAAGCGACATCTCGAAAGCCACGATGCACGCGGTGGATGAATCCATCTCTTTCCAGGTGGAGAGTGATGCATCTGATTTCGCCCTAGCCGCCACACTAAACCAGGCAGGCAGGCCCGTCGCGTTCTTTTCCCACACCCTTCAAGGCCCCGAAATTCGGCACTCAGCGGTGGAGAAGGAGGCTCAGGCCATTGTGGAGGCAGTCAGACACTGGCGCCATTACCTGGCAGGGAAGCGGTTCACCCTGATCACGGATCAACGATCCGTGGCATTTATGTTCAGCAACACGCAGAGGGGCAAGATCAAGAACGATAAGATCTTGCGGTGGAGAATTGAGCTCTCCACCTATAATTACGATATTATGTATCCTCCAGGGAAGCTCAATGAGCCCTCGGATGCCCTCTCGCGCGGAACATGCGCCATCATGCAGGAGGACCGCTTGAAGGCTCTCCACAATGATCTGTGTCATCCTGGAGTCACCAGACTCTACCACTTCGTCAAAGCCCGCAACCTGCCCTACTCGGTGGAGGATGTCAGGTCAGTGACGAGAAGCTGTCGGATTTGCGCAGAATGCAAACCACACTTTTATCGACCAGACCGGGCACAATTGGTCAAGGCCACTCGCCCTTTTGAGAGGCTGAGTGTGGATTTTAAGGGCCCCCTTCCCTCAATGGACCGGAATGTCTATTTCCTCAACATAATAGACGAGTACTCCCGGTTCCCGTTTGTTGTCCCCTGTGCGGACACGTCGACTGCCACCGTCATCAAGGCATTCAGTGAGCTTTTTACCCTGTTCGGGTACCCCTGCTACATTCATAGCGACAGGGGCTCGTCGTTCATGAGCAACAACTTGAGGCAATTCCTGCTCTCATTCGGGATTGCCTCTAGTAGAACCACGAGCTACAACCCTAGGGGTAACGGACAGGTGGAAAGGGAGAATGCTACAGTCTGGAAGGCTCTCCTACTGGCACTGAAATCCAGGGGCCTTCCAGTCTCCCGTTGGCAGGAGGTCCTTCCAAATGCGCTCCATTCTATCCGCTCCCTCCTGTGTACGGCAACCAATGCTACTCCCCACGAGAGGATGTTCTCATTCCCTCGGAAGTCGTCCTCGGGAACCTCATTGCCAGCCTGGTGACGTACCCAGGACCCGTCCTTCTGCGGCGACATGTGAGGGCTCGCAGGTCCGACCCCTTGGTTGAACCGGTCCAACTCCTCCACGCCAACCCTCAGTATGCCTATGTGGCATATCCTGACGGGCGAGAGGACACTGTCTCCATTAGAGACCTGGCGCCCGCAGGGGACGTAGCAACTCCTGTCGCTCCTATTCCCCCAGTCACGAATCCACTACTCTTCATTGCTTCCCCAGACGTGGCGTGGTCAGCACCGGGACCAGCGCATAACACTTTTACTCCCATGTACAGCTTGCCTGAGACTCGGAGATCGGCGCCACCATCATCACCACCACCACCACCACCAAAGGTTCCAGGATCCCCTGCACCATCGCCTCACCAGGGCCAGCTGGCCCGGGAGTCCTTGAGGGGATAGCCGGACGTTGTTTTGGAGAGAACGCCACCGCAAGCACCTGCTCCGGTTTCGCAACCGGTGTTGAGGAGATCACAGCGTCGGTGCGGTCCTCCAAACCGTCTGGACTTGTGAATTCTGTTTATATGACCTGTTTTTTTCTTGCACCCCGCCACCTTTTGTTCTTAAAGGAGGGGTGAATGTGGTGAACCATCGTTGGTTCACCACTGGGGGTTGTTATTATGTTACTGTTGGGCTAGGGTGTTGTTACTGTGGGGGTTGTACAATGTTGTTGGGTTAGGGTGTTTACCTGTTATAAGTGTTATCATGGCACATTCCAGTGGGGTCCCGCCTCCGGTGGCGAGGTATAAGACCCTCTGCTCCGGCAGGACCCCTTCAGTCTGAACTGGTGTATTCGTGTTAGTAGTTCCATTGTTACACAATAAAAGCCTTCAATATCGAAGCCTTGGTTCCACGTGCTTAATTGTCGCGCATCACACACACATACGGTTACATACATTCAAGTCCAGTTTGACAGCCCCTAGGTCCAGTGATGCAGAATTATTGCACTCAGATCTGGTCCTTCCTGCTCCCCTTGGTCATATATTCACTTTTTAAATCCGCAATTGGAGGAGTCCAATGTTTTAAAATGTTAATTAACAAAAAACACAAACAGATAATTCCTACCACTTAATCTAATTGACACTGGCTCATTAATCATAGAATCCCTCCAGTATAGAAGGAGGCCGTTCAGCTCATTGAGTCTGTACTGACCACAATCCCACCCGGGCCCTATTCTCACAACCCCACATATTTACCCTGCTTACCCCTGACACCAGTGTCAATTTAGCATGGCCAATCAACCCAACCCGCACATCTTTGGACTGTGGGAGGAAACCAGAACACCCAGAGGAAACCCACACAGGCACGGGGAGAATGTGCAAACTCCGTGCTGACAGTGATGCAAGCCAGGAATCAAACCCAGGTCCCTGGTGCTGTGAGGCAGCAGTGCTAACCACTGTGCCACCGTGCCGCCGACTCCTTGGGAATGATTTCCAAGTGACATTAAGGAGGCACAAAAGGAACTCATTAGTTTTAATCGGTGTGGCTTTGTTTTATTTTGATCAACAACATCTGTTTTGTGCACACAGCAAAATGTCCCAACTTGCCTCACAGAAACATGAAAAAACACAAATTTAAAACTGAGCCACTCAGGAGTTATTGGGGCAGAAACCAAAAGCCTGGTCAAACGGGAAGGGTTTAAGGAACATCTTAAAGGAGGAAGGCAAAGAAGAGAGGTGACGAGGTTTGGGAAGAATTCCAGAGATTCGGCCATTTTGCAGCACGGGCAGCTACAGTCAACCACTTAAATCTGAGGCTGCTCAAAAGGACAGAATTGGAGGAGTGCGAGTATTTCAGAGGGTTGGAGGGCTGGAGGAGAGTAGAAAGACAGTGAGGGGCAAGACCACAGAAGGATTTGAAAGCAAGGATGAGAATGCTTTAAAATGGAGGGGGTAATTAACCCCGAATAAATGTAGGTCAGTGACCATAGCAGGTCTGGGTGAATGGGACTTGGGTGGCACAGTGGTTAGCACTGCTGCCTCACAGCGCCAGGGACCCGAGTTCGATTCCAGCCTCGGTCACTGTCTATGTGGAGTTTGCACATTCTCCCCATGTCTGTGTGGGTTTCCTCCGGGGGTGCTCCGGTTTCCTCCCACAGTCCAAAGATGTGCCAGTTAGGTGTATTGGCCATGTTGAATTGTCCGTTTAGGCCCGATTTTATCATTTTGATTCTAAGAGCTGAATCTGGGCACAATTCAGATCCGACTTGGAAATCTGTTCTCAGGCACCCCCATACGCACACAGCCCGAAAAAAAATTGCGAGTCTGAATCACGCTGTGGGCGGGGCTTATCATGCCCGAAGCGCTGCTGCTCTGATTGGAGCTTTGAACTGCGCATGCGCAGTGAGAAAAAAAATTGAAAATTGCGCCCCTGTCACATCGCTGCAGGGACGCAAAAAACGGATAAAGCGGCCCGGGAGCAAAAAGCGGGAGCGATGGCCCACACAGACATCGCCACACCTCCCACAACATAACTGTCCCCCCTTATCCATCCCTCCCCTACACAGACCGATCGCGACCATCTGCCCTCCTCCCCCCCCCCCCCCCCACCGATCGCACGCAGAGTGGCAAAGGTCCCCCCTGCCCCTGCCCGCCGTCCCCCCACCAGAAAATAATCAGGCCTCCCCCCCCCCTCCCCACCTCCGCGCCACCAGAGATACATCTAACCCGCCTCCCTCCTCCCTCCCCCCCACCAGACAATGATCGGGCCTCTCTCCTCCCCCGCCCCCCCCCCCACTCCACCAAAGATACATCTGACCCGCCTCCTCCTCCCTCCCCCCCACCAGGGAGTGATCTGGCCTCCCTCCTCCCCCACCCCTCACCAGAGAATGATCTAGCCTCCCTCCCTGCCCCCCCCACCACCGATCTGAGTTAGAGAGCTGCTAGAAGCTCTGAACTTACCTCTTCAGAAACTGGAGCGCCCGAAACAGACGTTTGCCGAGCATGTCTGTTTTGCGCCGAATCTGGACACGCGAACGCGATGGTGAAGAGGGAAATGCTGGTAAAGTTGAGTGGCAGCCCATTAATTCAATTTAAATGCATGCGCCCGCTTCAGGTACGGTTCGGATCGCAGCCATTTTCAGGCCTTGGTAAAGTGGGCATCTGCGTGGACACGGGCGCGGATTGCACTAATCGCGTCACACCCGACTTTACCAAGTTTTTGTGCCCGAAAATGGGCGCGGCGCAATGATAAAATCGGGCCCTTAGTTGTCAGGGGGACTGGCTGGGATAAATGCATGGGGTTATAGGAATAGGGCCTGGGTGGGATTGTGGTCAGTGCAGACTCGATGGGCTGAATGGCCTCCTTCTGCACTGCAGCTTCTATGAGTTCAGACAGGGACAGCAGAACTCTGGATGACTCAAGCTTATGAAGGGTAGGATGTGGGAAGTGTGTTGAAATGGCATAACAAAGACACGACTGAAGGTTTTAGCAGCAGAGTTGGGAGATTTTATAAAATGGAGGTAGACGGTATTGGCATGGATAAATATGGCACCAAGTTCATGAACAATCTGATGTGAACACACAGTTGCCACAAAGAAAGTTGTAGTCGGTGGCTTGGGAATGCAATCTGCAACAGGGTATTAAGTTGGAGGAGATTTCTGCTCAAAATACTGGATATCAAAGTTTAAAGTTTATTTATTAGTGTCACAAGTAGGCTTACTAACACTGCAATGAAGTTACTGTGAAAATCCCCTAGTCGCCACACTCCGGCGCCTGTTCGGGTACACTGAGGGAGAATTTAGCACGGCCAGTGCACCTAACCAGCACGTCTTACGGACTGTGGGAGGAAACTGAAGCATCCGGAGGAAACCCACGCAGACACAGGGAGAACGTGCCAATTTCACACAGACAGTGACCCAAGCTGGGAATGAACCCAGGTCCTTGGCGCTGTGAGGCAGCAGTGTGCCACCATGCTGCCCAGACAGACTGTTTGACAATTTAGACAAAGTGGCGGGGCTGATGGTTATGGTGACAAAATAAAATGCATTTGGAAATTGACGATGTGTTTTCAGATGAAGTCGGCAAGGGGCAGCACGTGGATGAGAAATAGGAGGAAGCCAAGGAGAGGGTCTTGGGGAACACCAGGATTAACTGTGATGCGCGATTGATTCACACGGGAGGCTAGGACGAACCCGGGAATAAAGGCTTTTATTCACAACAAGAATAGAGCATACTGCTTAACAATACTATCCCAGACTAAGGGCTACTAGGAAGTAGCAGTGACCTTTATACTCCTGTAAGAAGGCGGAGCCAAACGGAGTGTACCACAGAACAATGCTAACACCCCAACCCTAACCCCAACAGTAACAAGAGTAACATATGTACAAGTACCCATCGTGGTAACCATCTATGGTTCACCACAAACTGTGTAGGGTAAAAAGAGCAATACATCTCACAAGTCCATTTGTCTTTACTGTAGCCGTAGAACAATGAATGTCAACCTCTGGATACACATTTGCTATCATCCCCTAGATACAGATGTGCATCATTCTCTGTGCTGCTCAGTAGACTTTAGTTTGGAACACTGAATATTATATCCTTTACATTGATACTTACCAACATTAAATATTGTTTGTTGGACATACCGTAGATGCTTTGACATTTGTTTGGGCGGCACGGTGGCACAGTGGATAGCACTGCTGCCTCACAGTGCCTGGGACCCCGGGTTCGATTCCCGGCTCGGGTCACTGTTTGTGTGGAGTTTGCACGTTCTCCCCGTGTCTGCATGGGTTTCCTCCGGGTGCTCTGGTTTCCTCCCATTGATTGGTCATTCTAAATTGCCCCTTAGTGTTAGGGGGTCAAGCTAGGGTAAATGTATGGGATTATGGGGATAGGGTCTGGGTGGGATTGTGGTCGGTGCAGACACGATGGGCCAAATGGCCTCCTTCTGTACTGTAGGATTCTATGAAAATTCCATACGCCAACCATAAGACAAATTAAGAGAGAGATTTGAATTTACGAGAGCCAAAGGGAATTCTTAAAAGTGACATCCAGTAAAGTAAAGTAAACATCAGTGGGCAGGATTTTCCACCCCCACTCTCTCTCTCTCTCTCCCCTCTCTCCGTCACCTTCAACACCTCCCCCTCCCCCAAACGTGGCATGTTTTCCAATAACAGTAAGAAGTCTCACAACACCAGGTTAAAGTCCAACAGGTTTATTTGGTTTATTCACCCTGACACTAAGGGGAAATTTAGCATGGCCAATCAGCCTAACCTGCACATCTTTGGACTGTGGGAGGAAACCCATGCAGACGTGGGGAGACCGTGCAAACTCCACACAGACAGTGACCCAAGCCGGGAATTGAACCCAGGTCCTTGGCGCTGTGAGGCAGCGGTGCTAACCACTGTGCCACCACATCATGTTTTCCAATAGCAGAGGTGGCTCGTCATTGGCTGTTGGTGGGATCTTCAGTCCCACTGATGGCTACGGTATTTATCGTGGCTTGCTCATCCTGCCGTTATCATAGCCTTTATCATAGAACACTTCAGTACAGAAAGAGGCCATTCGGCCCATCAAGTCTGCACTGACTCTCTGACAGAGTATCTTACCCAGGCCCTCATCCTTGCTCTATCCCTGTAATCCCACATATTTACCACAGCTGATCCATCCAACTAACACACCTTGGGAAACTAAGGGGCAATTTACCATGGCCAGTTCACCCAACCTGCACATCAATGGACTGTGGGATGAAACCGGAGCACCCGGAGGAAACCCACGCAGACACGGGGAGAACGTGCATACTCCACACACACAGTTGCCCAAGTCCAAAATTGAACCCAGGTCTCTGGAACTGTGAGGCAGCAGAGCTTTCATAGAATCCCTCGTGCAGAAGGAGGCCATTCAGCCCATTGAGCTTGCACTGACAACAATCCCAATGCCTATAACCCCGCATATTTACCCTTCTATTCACCCTGACACTAGGGGGAAATTTAGCATGGCCAATCAGCCTAACCTGCACATCTTTGGACTGTGGGAGGAAACCCATGCAGACGTGGGGAGACCGTGCAAACTCCACACAGACAGTGACCCAAGCCGGGAATTGAACCCAGGTCCTTGGCGCTGTGAGGCAGCGGTGCTAACCACTGTGCCACCATGCCGTTCCATCGGGATTCAGAAGCCAGAAGATCCCATTTGTGAGAAGGTCTGGAAAATCCACCCCAGCATTTCAACCATTTGATCAGGACTGAAAAGCCGGATTAATCCCTCCTCGAGGGCAAAGTGCAGAGCAGCAGAAAGTGGGGTCGACCTAGGTGTAGTTTGTTGGCCACCATGTGGAGATGCCGGCGTTGGACTAGGGTGGGCACAGTAAGAAGTCTCACAACACCAGGTTAAAGTCCAACAGGTTTATTTGGAATCACGAGCTGTAGGAGCGCTGCTCCTTCATCAGGTGAGTGATGACGTCACCTGATGAAGGAACAGCACTCCGAAAGCTCGTGATTCCAGATAAACCTGTTGGACTTTAACCTGGTGTTGTGAGACTTCTTACTGCAATTAGATGGCACCACAGAGTGGTCTCAGATGAGCTACAGTGGTTGTGTGACGTTGCAGCGAGATGGATGGGCATGCCATCCCGTGAGAGCAGATAGGAGTAGATACAAGCAGCAGTGGCAGTGGCAGGAGATGGGCATGATTCCATTCCCTCATCGCAACCAGATCTGATTGCAATTTTCCCTTCCCATCCACGGTTCAAATGCCCGTCTAGTTTCTGTCCATGGGTCAGTAGATCCAATACCGTCCATCCAGATCATAAATAAGGCTCAGAGAAAGCAATGGGTTTTAGTGCCAATCTCTGGGGACCTCACTAGTTGCTGAAATGCAGGAAGACCACTCAGCGTTAATAATGACTCCCTGCCTACGACCATGGAAATCAAATCCTTATCCGCCCCACAATCTGACCTCCAAAGTGATACAACAGCGGGAATCATCCTGTATTCAAAGGGAATTCCTGCCACAGTCAAATGGCAGTGATTTATCTCGACTACGTAAACTAGGTTTGGAAAATTTACAAAACAAGCAGCAATTTCTGCCCCAGTGCCAATTATAATTCTCCAAAGTCCTTATCCTTTCGAGCAGATAACTGGAATGACAGGATTTCTGGTTTTTTTTACACAGTACACCAGCAAGCAAATTGTTTCATTAAATCCACAATCTTCATTAGTTTTCACTCGATGTAGCCACTGACCCTACATCCCTCAAAATGGTAATCGAGGAAACGCAATTAGAGTTCTTATCCAATGCGCTTTATTTGCCATCGTGAGTGGGCATTTTGACACCCGAACAGAGGCTTTGTTAATGTGACGGTTTTCAATTTTCTCGAGAAGATTACATTTCCAACTCCTACGGACGGCAACGTCATTTAAATTAGTCCAAACTCAAAAGCAAATTCAACCTTAACAAAGACAATGGGAAAAAAAAAACAGATTTTGATTTTGATTTATAGCCAGCTTACACCACTAAATCAAATCTAGCTCCAGAGCTGGTTAAAATTAGGTAAAGCTCTTTGATCCAGTCAACATTATACCGAGATCTAGCAATATGTTCAGCATTACAGGTGGGCAGTAGGCTGAGACTGAAGGGAATTGGTGTAACATTGGAAGAATTATTAAATAGATTTGAATATTTCACGTCATAAAAATGAAGACGTAGCATTTAATGGGCCATGAAGTGCCATGTAAAAGTCTACGCTTTATTATTATAGTTTGTCATAAGGCTTTGTTCAAAATGGTATGCTCTTTCAATTTATTCTGCAGTAAAGGGTTACATAGAGCAGGGGTCAGACATTCAACTTCCAAACCTGCTCCTTACCTGATCTTTTACTTAAACTCCACTCTACAGCATATATCCACTGACCTAAATATTCCCGTCCTGCCTGCTGTGGAAATCGTCGTGGGAAGGAACGGTGATATACAATGCTAGAATCCATAGAATCCCTACCGTGCAGAAAGAGGCCATTTGGCCCATCAAGCCTGCACCGACTTTCCAAAGGAGCATCCCACCCAGGCCCTCCCCTCTGCCCTATTCCCATAACCCCACGCATTTACCATGGCCAATCCACCTAACCTACACATCTTTGGATACTAAGGGGCAATTTATCATGGCTAATCAACTTAATCTGCGCATCTTTGGAGTGTGGGAGGAAACCAACCCACGCAAACACAGGGAGGATGTGCAGACTCCACACAAGCAGTCACCAGGGCGGGAATTGAACCCGATCCCTGGCGCTGTGAGGCAGCAATGCTAACCACTGTCCAATATATTTCTAAGTCCAGATGGTGTGTGACATGAAGCTGACGTGTCCATTTAAGTGGGAGAAATTATGGGGGTTTGAAAGGTGCTGTTGACAAATTGCTGCAGAGTGGTTTTTGTACATTGTACACACTGCTGCCATTGTATGCCTGTGGTGAAGGGATTGAATTCTGAAGATGGTAGCTAGGGAGGGAGTGGAGGAGGGGGACTATCAAGTCGGCTGCATAGTTCTGGGCAATGTAGAGATTATTGAGTGTTCTTTTAAGCTGGATGCATCAGACATGTAGAGATCAAAATCCATCCTTCTCACTCGTGGATGCTGGATAGGGAGTCAGGAGGTGAGTTACCTCTGACCTGCTCTTTATATAACTACTAATCTTTAAAATGTTAACAGTGGGAGATTCAGCAATGGTAATGCCATTGAATGTCAAGGGGAGATGGTTAGATTCTTTCTTTTTTGAGATGCTGATTGTCTGGCACTTTTGACTGTCACTTGCCACTTATCAATCCAAGCCTGAACATTGTCTTAGTCTTGACATTGTCTAAGTCTACGTCTTGTTTAAGTCTTCCCGGCTGGGGTCACTGTCTGTGCGGAGTCTGCATGTTCATCCCACAGACCGAAAGACGTGCTGGTTCAAGCTTTAAAGTTTATTTTAGGGGCGGCATGGTAACACAGTAGTTATGATGTGGAGATGCCGGCGTTGGACTGGAGTAAACACAGTAAGAAGTTTAACAACACCAGGTTAAAGTCCAACAGGTTTATTTGGTAGCAAAAGCCACGCAAGCTTTCAGAGCTGCAAGCCCCTTCTTCAGGTGAGTGGGAATTCTGTTCACAAACAGAGCATATAAAGGCACAAACTCAATTTACATGAATAATGGTTGGAATGCGAATACTTACAACTAATCAAGTCTTTAAGAAACAAAACAGCATGAGTGGAGAGAGCATCAAGACATGCGGTCAGGGCATTCGGCCTCTGATATTCGGGTAAGTGTTCTCCAAGGCGGCCTTCGCGACACACGACGGCGCAGAGTCGCTGAGCAGAAACTGATAGCCAAGTTCCGCACACACGAGGACGGCCTCAACCGGGATATTGGGTTCATGTCCCACTATTTGTAATCCCCACAGAGTTTCACTGGCTGTCTTGTCTGGAGACAATGCACATCTTTTTAGCCTGTCTTGATGCTCTCTCCACTCATGCTGTTGTGGAGTTTACACATTCTCCCCGTGTCTGTGTGGGTTTTCGTCAGGTACTCCGGTTTCCTCCCACAGTCCAAAGATGTGCAGGTTAGGTTGATTGGCTAGGCTAAATTGACCTTTAATGTCAGGGGGATTAGGAGGGTAAATATGTGGGGAAACGGGAATAGGGCCTGGGTGGGATTGTGGTCGGTGCGAACTCGATGTGCTGAATGGCCTCCCTCTGCACTGTAGGGATTCTGTTCTATTCTATTCTTGCTTCAGTATCTGAGGAGTTGTGAGCGTTATTATCTTGTGAATGGTATCAGTCTCACCTTACCTCTGAATTGGCTCGTTTGTCCTTGTTTGAACCAAGGTGTTAATGAGGTCTATCTGTTCCTGTGGATCAGTGAGCTGCACAGTGACACATCTTGCAGATAGGTCATTTGGTGGCTGCTTTTTTGTCTGGACAGAAAGTGAAAGTATTTGAATACTGTGGGAACATTTGTCATCATGTGGGGGAGGCAATGGCACAGTGGTATTGCCACTAGATTAGTAATCCACAAATCCAGGGTGTTATACGGGGACCTGGATTCGACTCCAACTATGGCAGATTGTGAAAGTGGAATTAAATAAAAATTTGGAATTAGAAGATGGCCATGAAACCATTGGATGACACAATGGTTACCACTGCTGACTCACAGTGCCAGGGACCGGGTTCGATTCCCGGCTTGGGGACTGTCTATAAGGAGTCTGCACGTTCTCCCCGTGTCTGCGTGGATTTCCTCCGGGTGCTCCCGTTTCCTCCCATAGTCCAATGATGTGAGTGTTAGTTTGGTTGGCCATGCTAAACTGCTCTTAAGTGTCAGGAGCTTTGTGGGGTTATGGGGTTCGGGGCTGGGTGGGATTGTGGTCGGTGCAGATTCGATGGGCTGAATGGCTTCCTTCTGCACTGTAGGGATTCTATGATTATTCTATGGATTGGCGATTGTTATAAGATCCATCTGGATTATCACTAATATCCCTGAGAGAAGGAAATCTGCTGTCCTTACTTGGTCCGGCCTACATGTGACTCCAGACCCACAGCAATGTGGTTGTCTCTCAAAAGCCATACAAACATAGAAAAATTACAGCACAGAAGAAGGCCATTCAGCCCATCTTGTCCATGCCAGCCTGAGGACACCCAGGTGCCGTTTCCCAGGTGCCCGCCCTCCTGCACCCGGCCCATAGCCCTGTAGCTTACAGCACTTAAGGTGTAGATCCAGGCACTTTTTAAAAGGGTTTAGGGTCTCTGCCTTCACCACCAACTCGAGCAGCGAATTCCAGACACCCACCACCGTCTGTGTAAAAAGGTTCTTCCTCATGTCTCCTCTGTACCCACTGCCACTTATCTTGAAACTATGTCTCCTGGTTCTAGAATTCACCACCAAGGCAAATAATTTTATCCTGTCCACTCTATCTCTTTCCCTGTCAATTCGGAAATGGAGGGCAGTTAGGGATGGGCAATACAATGCTGGCCCACTGACGCTCCTGTCCCATAAATTAATTTTAAAAATTAGTCAGACTGAAAATATAAGGACCCGCAGCTTGCTGGGCAAGTCCATTGATAAAACAATGTAAATACTTCTGTCCAAGGCTGAGATAGAGGTTTAATCAGTAAGGGAATCAAAAGGGGTAGGGAGATAAGATGGGAAATTGGAGTTGAGGATTATCACATCGGATCAGTCATGATCTCACTGAATTGTGGAGCAGACTGGATGGGCCGAATGGCCTATCCTACGTCTCATGGTCTTATACCTCTAAGCCTCAATACTTGGATGTGACTGACTTACTGAAGTGCTCTCTGCCCTTTTCTTTTTTTTTGTACCGTGCAGTCATCAGTTATATGAAGCTAGTTCATAAGGTCATAAGGTCATAAGATATAGGAGCAGAATTAGGCCATTCGGCCCATCGAGTCTGCTCCTCCATTCGATTATGGCTGATATGCTCCTCATCCCCATTTTCTTGCCATCTCCTCCCCATAACCCTTCAACCCATTACCAATTAAAAATCTGTCTAACCCCTCCTTAAATTTACTCACTGTCCCAGCATCCACCGCACTTTGGGGTAGCGAATTCCACAGATTCACAACCCTTTGGGAGAAGTAGTTTCTCCTCAACTCTGTTATAAGTTTTTGCTACCCCTCATCCTAAGACTATGACCTCTCGTCCTGGAATGCCCCACAAGAGGAAGCATCCGCTCCACGTCTACTTTATCCATATCTTTTATAGTCTTGTCTACCTCAATTTGATCTCCCCTCATTCTTCTAAATTCCAGAGAGTATAGGCCTAAACCATTCAATCTCTGGAACTCTTTGCCGTAGAAGGCTGTGGAGGGCAGGTCATTGAGTGTCTTTAAGACAGAGATAGATAGGTTCTTGATCAATAAGGGGATCAGGGGTTATGGGGAAAAGGCAGGAGAATGGAGATGAGAAAAATATCAGCCATGATTGAACGGCGGAGCAGACTCGATGGGCCGAGTGGCCTAATTCTGCTCCTATGTCTTGTGGTCTTATGGTCTTATAATAAGGGAACCGAAACTGTGCACAATACTCTAGGTGCGGTCTCAACAATGCCTTGTATAGTTGCAACAATACCTCCTTACGTTTATATTCTATAGTTGGTAAACTTTGCGCGTCAAGTGATCCAAATTCAGAAATGTTGGCCAAAATTTTCTGGCCCCATCATGGTGGGACCCACTGCAGGAACCTCAGCAGCTCATTGGCTGCAAGATTACCTTGCATGCACTTCCAGATCTAGTACCACCAATTAAAACAAAACACCAAGGGGGCGATTCTCCCAAAAATTGAGTGCTGAATTCGTGGGAAAACTGGTGTAATTCGCGATTGTTTTTTCAGTGGGAGTTTAGACTCAAATCTCCCACACTCTGTGCAATGCAGAGGTCACAATCGTGAATATCATTAAAAGCTCAGGGAGGCGGGGCCTAGTCACGCCAGAGTCTGACAGTTCCAGAACTCTGCGCATGCGCAGTGGCCCCTGATCTGTCAGCCTGCGGTTTGCTGGCCAGATCGATCGCTGGCCAGCCCGGGACCTTTGCGGTGCTGCCCATCCAACCTTCCCCACCCTCCCCTCCAGTGGCCCATTAGCGGCCCCCACGACCATTCCCAGGCCAGCCCCGATCCCCCCTCCCATCCCAGAGCACTGCAATCTCTAGCCACCACTCCCCCCCGCACCCCTAGCAGTGATGATCCCTCCACCCCCCCAGACCCCACCCCCGGGAGGCAGACCTCCCCTGGCAGACCATCCCCCCAGCCCACACCGATCGCTGGCCGCCCTCCTGCCCCGATCGATCCCAATGCAGAGTGGAAGTGGGACCCCCCCATCCCCACCCCCATGGATTGCCCCTCGGCCTTGCCCACAGTAGACCCCACCCCCTTGGCCCCGCCCCCAACTGGCCTGCCCCCTTGGTACTGGCCCTGCCCCTTGGCAGTGCCAAGGTGTCTCCTGGGCATGGGCACTTTGCCCCTTGAGCAGTGCCAGGGGCTACAGGCTGGCACTACCAGGGTGGTGCCCATGCCGAGGGGGCACCACCCCCCAGCCACCTAACCCCCTGGGAAGCTCCGATTGTCCCCCCCTTCACTCCAGCGGGGTTTCCCACTAGTTTCCCAAAAGTGGGACCCACCAAAAAATTAGTGGGTCGGAATAGGACAATCGCCTCCCCAAATCTCACAACGCACACTGAGCCCATTCAGCCCCCTATGTCTTTGCCAGCTCTTTGAGAAAGCTGTTCAATTTAGCGCCATGTACCTGGCATGCCCCCGTGAGTGCAATTAACCTGCCAAATGTGAGGGCGGCACGGTAGCACAGTGGTTAGCACTGCTGCTTCACAGCGCCAGTGACCTGGGTTCGATTCCCGGCTTGGGTCACTGTTTGTGTGGAGTTTGCACATTCTCCTCGTGTCTGCGTGGGTTTCCTCCGGGTGCTCCGGTTTCCTCCCACAGTCCAAAGATGAGCGGGTTAGGTTGATTGGCCATGCTAAAATTGCCCCTTAGTGTCCTGAGATGGTTAGAGGGATTAACGGGTAGATATGTAGGGATATGGGGGTAGGGCCTGGGTGGGATTGTGGTCGGTGCAGACTCGATGGGCCAAATGGCCTCTTCCTGCACTGTAGGGTTTCGATGATTCTATGAACTCCTGAAGAAAGTTTGCTTCTCTCTCCATAATGAGTTCCCGCAGCTCCCTGGTGTTCAGCCTCCTTCGACAGGAGCAGAAAAGATGTCATCGACGGTGCTATGGTGACGGGTTTTGTCCAGATGTGAAGTGTGGAAATGTCAGCGTTATAAAAAGAACAGGCTGAAGCAGACATGGAAAGAAAGCCGTGAAGCAAAGCTAAAGGAGGCTGAAGAGATGGAAACTGGGAGGATTTCTGCAGGAAAATGCCATGGCCTTTTCAATGTCAATGAATGGTGATGCATTACGTACCTGAACGTGAATCAGACAGAAAGATCAGTGACCCACTCCAGAGTGTGTCAAATTGAAAGTAAGGATTAGATACTGAAGGTGGAATTAAGGAAAGAGGTACAATATTAAGTAGAGTATGTATAGCTATTTCTAAACAAAATAAGCAGAAAAGCCTGGCAACCTATAAATTGCTGTTAAAGTTAAAGGTTAAAGTTTATTTGTTAGTCACATGCAGGCTTGCAAGGGGGTAGCACGGTAGCACAGTGGTTAGCACTGCTGCCTCACAGTGCCAGGGATCCAGGTTCAATTCCCAGCTTGAATCACTGTCTGTGTGTGAGTTTCATTGCAGTGTTAATGTGAGCCTTACTTGTGACATTAAGAAATAAACTTTGTTTTACTTTGCATTAACACTGCAATGAAGTTACTGTGAAAATCCCCTAGTCGCCACACTCCGGTGCCTGTTCGGGGACACTGAGGGAAAATTTAGCATGGCCAATACGCCTAACCAGCACGTCTATCGGACCATGGGAGGAAACTGGAGCACCCGGAGGAAATGCATGCCAACACAGGGAGAACGTGCCAACTCCACACAGTCACCCGAGGCTGGAATTGAACCTGGGTTCCCTGGCGCTGTGAGGCAACAGTGCTAGCCACTGTGCCACCGTGCCACCTGCAAGAATGGAAGTGGTGAAGCGTAGTGCTTTTTTGGCTGATGTTGAGTCACTGCCTGTTTGAAGCATAGGTATTTTAAGTCATGGATCTGTTCCATTAGAGCTGTAGAATTTAGAACAGGGTGTAAGGGCTCAGACTTCCCCAGTCGGGGTGGGGTGCTGGTGGGATGGATGCACTGGTCCCCTCTGGAACTGACTGCAATGTCAGGATGTCAGACATGCACACATTGACGCAAAGACTCTGACGCTACGACTAGTCATGGAGCGTGTCGATTCTCTGCGGTGTATCTGCCCCACTGCTGTAAGAGAAAACAATCATTGAAATCAGTGGGAATCTCACCTACCCAGCTCCCAAATCAATATCAGAAATTCTCTAAAAAGTTATTCAATCAGGTAACTGCGTTTTTTTTACCATGAAGTGGCTAATGGCATTTGATGAACAGCAGACCTAGCTCTGGAAAAGTAATTTTGTAATCGCAGAGTGCTGTTAAATGTTTAATTAGTAGATTTTTAAAACCATCTTCTTATTTTTTATTAGGTTTTTCAGGGTATTTTAGCTTCTACCTTCATCCCATGTGCCTGTTCCAGTATGCCTTGTGTAAGTTAAGTTTAACTTTATTTATTGTCACAAATAGGCTTACATTAACACTGCAATGAAGTTATTGTCAAATTCCTTAGTCGCCACACTCCCACGCCTGTTCGGGGACACTGAGGGAGAATTTAGCATAGCCAATGCACCTAACCAGCATGTCTATTGGACCACGGGGGGAAACCGGAGCACCCGAAGGAAACGCACGAAGACACGGGGAGAATGTGCAGACTCCGCACAGACAATGGCCCAAATTGGGAGTCGAACCCGGGTCCCTGGCGCTGAGGCAGCAGTGCTAACCACTGCGCCACCATGCCACCCCATGTTAAGTTGATTGACTTTTACTGATTTTTGCCTTCCTGCTTGGATGTCTGTGAAAATCCTTTAATGTGATTCGCTGCTTCATCAGCCTGCTGAGATCACTCCAGCTCCACATTGAGAATCCCCTGGAGAGACTACAAGACAGTGATAGAGGCCTACTTTGAGTCTGTGTGCCACTGACCTCAAAGTGAGCCATTTTTGTTGTACTGACATCCAAAATAATGTCCTCTTTCATACATTGGGGTGATTGGATGTAAAACCTGGGCTGGAATTCTCTTGTCTCTCACACACCCCACTACCACTGAGAGCGGGAATGGAGAATTTGCACTCAGTTGAATCTCTGTTCACAGCAGCGGGACCGGATAATTCCAGTCGCAGGCGAGTTCAGAGAATTCCAATCCAGCCCTTTCTATCTGTTATTCACAAACCTAACTTTGCCGATGACTTCCACTGGCCCACTGACTCAATGGACCGTAATTCTCCGATCCCGTTCGACTCGCATCCTCCTCCATGTCAGCAAGAAACCAGCCTCCCATCCATTGACTCTGTCTACACTTCCCGCTGCCTTGACAAAGCAGCCAGCATAATTAAGGACCCCACGCACCCCGGACATTCTCTCTTCCACCTTCTTCCATCGGGAAAAAGATGCAAAAAGTCTGAGGTCACGTGCCAACCGACTCAAGAACAGCTTCTTCCCTGCTGCCATCAGACTTTTGAATGGACCTAAATAAAAGCAAATTACTGTGGATGCTGGAATCTGAAACCAAAAGAGAAAATGCTGGAAAATCTCAGCAGGTTTGACAGCATCTGTAAGGAGAGAAAAGAGCTGACGTTTTGAGTCCAGATGACCCTTTGTCAAAGCTCCGTTTCAAGTCCAGATGACCCTTTGTCAAAGCCTACCTTTGGCAAGGTAGGAATAGACTTACCTTGATCTTTCTCTACACCCTAGCTATGACAGCAACACTACATTCTGCACTCCCTCGTTTCCTTCTCTATGAACAGTATGCTTTGTCTGTATAGCATGCAAGAAACAATACTTTTCACTGTGTATTAATAGAATGTATCAATAATAAATCAAACCAAGGAATGGAAAATTTGGCGCTTAGCCAGAACTCTATTCCCTGCAGCGGGACCGGAGAATCCCAGCCGTGGGTCAGGATGGAGGTTTCCGGGGAACATCCAGCATTTGAACTGTGCTTTGTTTGATCCTGGATGGCAGGCTAGGTCACTTAGGACCTTGACTTGTCTATTAGACTGAATGTTTGGCCTGGCTCTGTCACACACGACACACTTTACTGCTCTGAATGACTTTGCAATATCATTCGGCGAACATCATTCAACCTGCTTCCATAGCAACAAGAATTTTCACACTCAATCCAGTCCATGCTTCCTAGGTGGCGTATTTATTCTCTGCCTGGAAACAGAGAGCAAACTCTGGTGTTTCTCTGAGAATAAAAAAAACAATGGCGAAATCCATCTTATAACCAGCCCGACTCCAGGAATATTTATTCCTCAACTTGTGTGACCTTGCAGTGCACAAATAAAATACAATTGCTCCTTCAATATCATGACATTGAGGGAGCGGCATGATGGCACAGCGGTTAGCACTGCTGCCTCACAACGTCAGGGATCCAGGTTCAATTCCAGCCTCGGGTCACTGTCTGTGTGGAGTTTGTACTTTTTCCCCGTGTCTGTGTGGGTTTCCTTTGGGTGCTCCGGTTTCCTCCCCCAGCCTAAAGATGTGCGGGTTAGGTGGATTGGCCATGCTAAATTCCCTCTTAGCATCAGGGAGATTAGCAGGGTAAATGTGTGGGGTTACGGGAATAGGGCCTGGGTGGGATTGTGGTCGGTAGAGACTCGATGGACCGAATGGCCTCCTTCTGTACTGTAGGGATTCTATGATTACTTATAATTCAGACAAACACAATTCAGATTTGAGCGTGACCTACTCATGTTGTCCTCTAAAATTGAGAATGCGTTGGTAGGAAGGAATGAAAGGCATCTTGTCAACGGCCTTCAGGCAGCATCTCCTCAGACATGTGCTTGACATAGTGGGCTATAACTTTGTGTCTCCCCCCAGTGTCAGATTTGGAGAGGAGTGGGGTACACCAAAGATACATTGGGGAATCCCTCTCGAAATTTCCCACATAAGGATTTACCCAGCAATTATCCAGAAGCGCTAACTTCCCCCATGGACAATTGCGGAGGGGCCCAGAACCATCTGAAAAATGATTTAAATCGCTAACTTCCATCAGTTTTACCGTATTAGTTACTCTGAAAGAGTTTGGAGAAATAAAACCACTTCTAATTTCAGTGTAATTATTTTAAGACCATAAGACATAGGAGCGGAAGTAAGGCCATTCGGCCCATCGAGTCCACTCCACCATTCAATCATGGTTGATTTCAACTCCATTTACCCGCTCTCTCCCCATAGCCCTTAATTCCTCGAGAAATCAAGAATTTATCAATTTCTGTCTTGAAGACGCTCAACGTCTCGGCCTCCACAGCCCTCTGTGGCAATGAATTCCACAGACCCACCACTCTCTGGCTGAAGAAATTTCTCCTCATCTCTGTTCTAAAGTGACTCCCTTTTATTCTAAGGCTGTGCCTTAGAATGACACAGACTGAACCCTGCGTGGGACTCAGCTCATATCCTCCACCCACTGCAATGTTCCAGTGAGGCCCAACTAAAACTACCAGAATAGCTTCTTCTCTTCTGATCAGGCACTTTACAGCCTTCTGGACTTAACGTTGTTTTCAACAACTTCAGATCATGAGCTCCTCCCTCCATCTTGTCTCCCTGAATTCAGCTTCCCTGCTGAATGTGTCCAGGACTGTGTCGCTGTGTCTGGGAGCCCTCTTTCTTAACAGTGACGTGACGTCTATGTGAGTAAACAAAACCAATTACTCAAGGACCTGGAGTGCATTTTTGCATCTTCACTCTTATAGGAGACTGTATCTTTAAGGGGACTGTACCTTTAAACAGGCGAGGTTGCCTGTGTGCAGAGAGGGGTGTCTGCACAGTAATGAAGATCAGGAATGTGCAGGGACTGAATATTTCCACTTCACAATTGTTGAAATAAGGAAGGTAGACCAATTCCCTGTATTACCCACTCTGTCCCTAATAGGTGCGGGCAAAACCATAGAATCCCTATGGTGCAGAAAGAGGCCATTTGGCCCATCAAGTCTGTGCGGACTCTCCGAAAGAGTATCCCACACAGGCCCTCCCCTCCACCTTCTCCCTGTAACCCTGCATATTTACCATGGCTAGGCACCCCCCTAACCTACAAAGGGCACCAAAGGGCAATTCATCATGGCCAACCCACCAAACCTGCACACCTTTGGAGTGTGGGAAGAAACCGGAGCATCTGGAGGAACAGACACAGGGAGAATGTGCAAACTCCACACAGACAGTAACTCGAAGCCGGAACTGAACCCGAGCCCCTGGCGCTGTGAGGGCAGCAGTGCTAACCACTGTGCCAGCATGCCACCCTAACATACTCAGACCATGAACTCTGTCGTCCATCTTGACCCCCCCAGTTTCAGTCTTCCAGCTGAGTGTGTCTCGGGCAATGATAACATGGGATCCTAAAATCTGGGGGATGGAATTTAGGGTTTCTATTGTTTGCTTAGGCACTGCAATGCCGAAAGGAGAAACAATGGCCGCGATTCTCCCATCGTGGCCTGCAATGTTTCTGGTGGGTCACGGTGGGAGATGTGTATCGCCGGCCTTGAACCGGGGTTTGAGCATGCGCCGGGAACGCATGCGCATCTCCCAGAGCCGGCGAATAGTCGCCGGTCAGACCACACTGGAAACCGACGGGAAGACAGGTAAGTCATTTGAATCTTTTTCAAATGTATTTTAAATATGTTTAGCAGTTCATTATCGGGAATTTTCAGGTCCCGATTGAATCTCCCACCCTGCCAGGAGTACTTCATTCTGACGGGGTTTACACTAGCTCCCCACATTCAGGGAACTAGCGGGAGACCCCGTCGGAATGAAGGGGGACAATCGGGGACCCCCAGGGGGTCGGGCGGAGGGGAGTTGGTGCCCCCTGGGCATGGGCACCCTGGCAGTGCCAGCCTGTGCCCCCAGCACAGCCCAAGGGGCAAAGTGCCCACACCCAGGGGCACCCTGGCACTGCCCACTGTGCATCGGGCAGTGCCAAGGGGGCAGGGTCTATTGTGGGCGGGGCTGAGGGGCAATTGGTGGGGGTGGGGGGGTCCCGCTGCCACTCTGCATGGCGATCGGTCTGGGATGGAGGGAGGGCAGTGATTGGCGCGGGCTGGGGGGGGGTGGTCACGGGTTTGCTGGGGGGGGGGAGGGAGGGCTGCCTCCCCGGGGGCGATCTGAGCCCGGGAGGAGGATCAGTGGGGGGGGGGGTCTGTCAGGGTGAGGGGGATGGGGGTATTGCCGGTGGGGGGGTTGGGGGGGGGAGCGGTTGGGGGTGGTTGCTGTGCATCGGGGCACTCCAGGACAAGGGGTGTCAGGGCTGGCCCGGGAATTGCAGTGGGGGCCGCGATCGGGCCATGGGGGGGCTGGAGGTGCAGCACTGCAGTGGGCCTGGGCTGGCCAGTGATCGAGCTGGCCAGCAAACGGGGAGTCTGACAGATCGGGACCACTGCGCATGCAGTGGAACTCCGGCGCGAATAGGCCCGGCGTGAATAGCCCCCCCCCTCCCCCCCCCGGGTTTTTAATGGGATTCACGGCTGGGACCTATGCAGTGCACAGAGTGCGGAGATTCAGGTGAGAAGCTGAACTGACAAAACAGTCGGGATCCAGAACAGTTTTCCCGCCAATTCAGCACTTTTGGGAGAATCGCGGCCAATATTACAATAACATGACAATCATACATCACAAACAACTCTATTCCTGTAATACTAACCCATGCAACACAAAAACACAAAGATGAAACTTTAAACATTTTAAATAGAAACAGCACTGAATGAATAGTATTGAATCAGTCACCCATTATACTTCCTGCTCCATGCTTACTTCTATTGACTGCAGTAAAATTGAGTGTCAAGTGGGGTGTACAATAAATGGGGGCGGCACGGTGGCACAGTGGTCAGCACTGCTGCCTCACAGCACCAGGAACCTGGGTTCAGTTCCCAGCTTGGGTCACCGTCCGCGTGGAGTTTACACATTCTCATCGTGTCTGCGTGGGTTTCCTCCGGATGCTCCGATTTCCCCCCACAGTCTGAAAGACGTGTTGATTAGGTGTATTGACCCGAACAGGCGCGGGAGTGTGGCGACTAGGGGAATTTTACAGTGACTTCATTGCAGTGTTAATGTAAGCCTCACTTGTGACTAATAAATAAACTTTAAATTCCCAGGGCAATTGGGTGTAAACAGCCTGGCGCATCCTGAAATTGTAACATTCCGCCCAAGGTCAACGGACCTCTCCATGATCCGCCCCTCTCCCACTCTGATTCCCATGGCGGGCGGGACAGTAACATTCCGCCCACTGTTTGTGCAGCTTCATTGCCCCAGAAAGGTTTTATTTACCCCTTTGTATCGGTTTGTCTTCTTGCCTCTCCTCATTTTCTTATTTCCCTTCACTTTTCCATTCTGCTCCCCATTATATTCCATGCCTGTGTTTAATTTTAAATTTTAACTTCACATTTCTTTTAGCCTCATCCACCACACATTTTCTCTGGTAATTAAATTTAAACTATGAACCTTTTTTTCTAATACCAATTTTCTTTCTCTTCTTCTTCACTCCTTTGGAGACTGGGAGCTAAAGAGGTTTTTATTGGCTTTCAATCAAAGCCATTTTTTACAGCCAATCAAACTTACAGAACATAAAGATTGACACAATGGCATCATATATACAGCACTGAATCATAAAAATGACAAGGTACAGAATCAGTGTTGCTGACAAGTTGCTGATTGATGGTCCCCAGGGGCTGCAATGCTATATGAATAAACATCTGTAATATCTGTGTCTGTTTGCCCTTCACTGAGACTTGCAAATGGTAAAATAAGACCAAATTTTCTTACTGCGTCTGTCTTTGCAGTTAACTCTTGTCCTGTAAGCATTCGCAGTGCCTTTCACTCCACCATTATTGGCGGCCCCTTTCACTGCCTGGATCCTCAGCTCTCAAATTCCCTCCCTAACCCTTTCCGTCTCTCTCCATTCAATCATTTCCCTTTAAGTCGCTGCTTAAAACCTATTTCTTTGCCCCAGGCTTTTGGCCACCTCTCTCTTTCTAAGGCACTATATAAATGCAAGGGGGGGGGGGGGCTGGGGGAGGGGGAGAGGGGAGGCAGGGGGAGGGGGGGGGGGGGGGGGATTGGGATTCTTCCCAGAAAATTCTAAGTGTCTTTGGGATTCTTCCAAAAAAATTCTAACTGCCGAATTTGCCTAAAAACTGGAGTAAATCACGCTGATTTTTTCAAAATGAATCTCCCGCACTGCAGTGGATCACACTGAAAATCAGGGGGTGGGGCCTATTCCCCCGCTGGAGAAGCCGGCAGCATAGCACTGAGTGGGCCATTGCGCATGCGCTGGTCTGTCAGTGCTGAGATCGGCGTATGCACTGTGGCCCCGCATTGCCGACCTCTCGATTGTGGCCAGCTCAATCGCTGGCCAGCACCGCGATCCACGCATCAGCAGCTGTGCGACCCCCCCGCCACGGCCCGATCGCTGGCCCCCAGACATGCCCGGGCCAGCATGGCACCCCACCCCCCCAGCCCACCTTGATGTCCCCCACACCACCCGCAGCCCCGATTTCTTGATCCCCCCCGCCAGCAGTCTTAACCACCCCTCCCCCCATTCCCAGCCCTCCACCAGGCTGACCCCCCCGCCACCCGAATAGCCAGCCCCGATCGCAGGCTTCCCTACCTCTGTCACTTAACCCAAATGCTGAGCGCCAGTCGGACCCTCCCACTCCCACCGATCTCCCCCCAAAGGCCCACCCCATCAGGACACAACCCCACCCTTAGGCCCTGGGCGCTTGGTGTGGCCCGATGGACAGTGTCAAGGTGCCCCTGGGCATTGGCACTTTGCTCCTTGGGCAGTGCCAGGGCTCCAGGCTGGCACTGCCAAGGTGGCAATGCCAGGGGAACCCTCTCAATGCCCGATTCTCTGTGGGGGGCCTCGATTTCCCCCTCTTCACTACAGCGGGATCAGGCCGCCAGCTCCCCGTAGGTGGGAAATTCTACTAAATCCCGTTGGATTGAACCAGTCCTAGCAGGAGGGGAGACGCTAGCGGGCCTGAAGGTTCCAATCCCGGGCCTGCTAATGATATTAAAATTTCATGCAAATGAACATTTGCATAAATTATGTAGGTCTGTGCCGATTTCTGGCGTGGAGCGGACAGCACCAGAAATCCGCCTGCTGGAAACGTGCAGAGGCCGTGATGCATGGCAGGAAGCCCGCGAAATGACCTCTGCTCGAGTCTCCCAGTCCAGGAGAATCGCCCCCAAGATGTTTCAGTTAACGGCCAGAATCTGCCCCAAGCGAGGATGGAGGACTTGGCACTCAGCCAAATCTCTGTTCACTGCAGCGGGACCAGAAAATCCCGCCGGCGTGAACAGCCGGAAAATTCCACCCAGCTTATCCGTTATTTGCATCTGCTGTCTTTGGTTAGGTACTTAAGCAGAGAAGATTCCAGAAGTAAGTCTGGACTATATGTATAATTGATGCACCATCAATCAAGCAAAGACTAGTTTGTATGCAAGAACAAATAGGCTTTTATTAGCAAAAGACTTGGAGCACACCCATGCCGATGAACTGGTCCAGAGACTGAGGCAGGGGGTGGGGAGCAGTCACCTTTATACCTGGACCAGGGGGGGGGGAGGAGTCCCGGGCAGGGCCAGCAGGGACATGTCCAGGCATGTCGCACACACACAGGCAATAAGCTAATAGTGGTTTACCACAATAATGACCCTGGTAATCTTTTAAAGCAGGTTACCAAGATGTAGGGGCATGACATGACCTAGTCTATTCAGGAAGTTATCATTGTCCTGTTGTCTTTGACAGTAAAATGTTAATACAGGATGATTAACAAGAGCAATCATCTTGATGCATTCATTGTGGAACTAGTGATGTTTTTTGTCCAGAACCTGCCATCAAAACTGATTGCCCTGATGTCCGAGAGTGAACTGACCCAGTAGATTAAAACATCTGACAACTTATCAACTTCCGTTTAAGAATCTCACAGTAATCAGACATTCTTTCTCTTTTCCATTTTTTCCCCAGTGGAAGCTTGTCAAAATATCACCAGCATTCTCTTCTGTTTCCTTCAGAAACACACTTACCCTTGACAGAGGACTTCCTTTCTGCACATTGTATCATTGCCAATGACTGAATACATGTCAGTTACAATTGATTGCATTACTGTTAATATCCCATATTGATCGCATTATTGTAATTTAACTTGGGACAAAGGAAAGTGTCATTGTCAGTGTAGTCAGACAAGTAGTTGAATTCCAGACAGTCTAACTTTCCATGGATAATTCAGTTTTCTCATCATGTTTACAGTACGCCACTGGAGACATTTCAATTGTCCAGTGCCCTTTACAAGTTCCTACTATAAGTGTAAAAAAACAGGTGAAGTCCAATTTTCAATATACTTATAGTAATCCGAATACTGTATTTATTTATTTCTCTGTTTCTGACAATTAGAATCAGTGTCACTGAAACTCAGTTGGGAGCCTCTGATTCAAATCAATATGATTTGAATCCCTATTCCAGAGATTTGAGCAGTTCCAGGCTGAGGGAGGCTGAGGGGGCGGCATGGTGGCACAGTGGTTAGCACTGCTGCCTCACAACATCAGGGACCCTGGTTCGATTCCCGACTTGGGTCACTGTCTTTGCAGAGAATGCACATTCTCCCTGTGTCTGCGTGGGTTCCCTCTGCGTGTTCCAATTTCCTCCCACAGTCCAAAGATGTGCGGGTAAGATTGATTGGCCATGCTAAATTCTCTCTCAGTGTACCCAAACAGGCGCCAGAGCGTGGCGACTAGGGGATTTTCACAGTAACTTCACTGTAGTGTTGATGTAAGCTGACTTGTGAGACTAATGAATAAACTAAACAAAACATCCCTATTTATCTCCAACAACCTTTGACTCCCTTGTTAGTCAAGGATCTATCCATCCCTGCCTTAAGAATCTTCAATTACCCCACCCCCACTGCTCTTGTGGGGAGGGGGGGTTCCGAAGACTGTATCCTCTGAGATAAATAATTTCTCCCCATTTCCATTTTATATGGGAGACTTTTATTATTAAACTGGGGTCCCCCTACTCCTAGTTTGTCCCAGAATAATATAATCATATAATTTGACAACCATAGGACAATGAAGCTAAAACAAAGCTATCTGGCTCACATTATCTGTGCCTTTGGTAGAGAGGTCCAATTGATCCCATTTCACTGAATTTGTCCTTTTTCTCTCCGTTGAAGTAATTATTCAATTCCTGTTGGAGATTTGAACCAGCTTCCAGCGCCCTGCCAAGCAATTCTTTCCAGCTAATGACAACTCGCTGCGTTATATATAAAAAAACATTCTCACCCCACCACTGGTTCCATTAGCAATTGCCTTCTGTGCTGTAGCGCTGTATTTGTGATCCTGTGCTAAAAATTACAAAATTAATTTAAGCTCATTCCGATGCAATTTAGCGACGCGCGAGGCAGACGTGTTGTGTTGGACCTCAGTCTGTGGGAGATCAATCTGCCACACGCAGTGAGTGGGAGGTGGGATGCTGAACAAGCAGAAAAGGAAGCCTTAGAAATGACAGTCAGAGCAATCAAAGAGCATCTGAAAGGAGGGACAGCTGGGCAGCGATAAAACAGAAAGGCACGGAGAGGCGAAGGAAAGATATAAATAGAGGAGAAACGAGGGTAAAGATACATTTTTGGAAGGTGAGAAGTGGAATTGAGAGAGGAACTGCTGCTGAGGTACCACACTATGATACTGCCAGATTTGGAGTCCTCCTCCGCACAATCATTCTAGTCCATTCAGCCCATCTTTCATGATTGTTTGAAAGCGCTTTCCAATTTTTCGCACTCCCCCATCACCCTGTATTTTGTTTATCCCTATTGCACAATGGTTGGCACTGCTCCCTCACAGCACCAGAGACCCAGGTTCAATTCCAGCCTCAGGTGACTGTCTGTGTGAAGGTTGACTGTTCCCCCCATGTCTCTTGGCGGCACGGTGGCACTGTGGTTAGCACTGCTGCCTCACGGCGCCAGAGACCGGGTTCGATTCCCGGCTTGGGTCACTATCTGTGTGGAGCCTGCATACGTTCTTCTCGTGTCTGCATGGGTTTCCACCCACAGCCTGAAAGACGTGCTGGTTAGTTTTTTTTTTCAATTTATTAGTGTCGCAAATACGCTTACATTAACACTGCAATGAAATTACTGTGAAAATCCCATTGGCCATGCTAAATTTTCCCTCAGTGTGCCTGAACAGGCGCTGGAGTGTGGCGACCAGGGATTTTGACAAGGCTTCATTGCAGTGTTAATGTAAGCCTACTTGTGACATTAATAAATAAACTTCAAACTCCGAGTGCTCCGGGTGCTCCGGTTTCCTCCCACACTCCAAAGATGTGCAGGTTAGGTGGATTGGCCATGCTAAATTATCCCTTTGTGTCCCAAGATGTGTAAGTTAGGCGGATTGGTGGGGTAAATATGTGGGGTTATGGGGATAGGGCTTGGGTAAGATGCTCTGTTGGAGAGTCGGTGCAGACACAATGGGCCAAATGGCCTCCTTTTTGCACTGTACCATTTGTGTGACAATCTATCAAACCTCCTTCTGAATAACGACTGTTGAATCTTCTCCCACTACCCATTTCAGGCAAGTGTATTTCAGATAATGCGTTGTAAAGAAATGTTTCCTCATGTTGTCCCTGTTATTTATTTTACCTATCACCTTGCAAATCTGTGTCCTCTGGTTTGCGGACCTTTCTCCCGCTGGAAAACAGTTTCTGCTTATTTACTCTATCGAAACCTTCCGTGACCTCCCAAATGAAATATTAGTCTGGACCTGCTTGGTTCCAGATTGGATCATCTCCAGTCATTGTCACATGCTATTCGGATGGAAGGAGGATTTATATTGTTTTCTGATGTTGCCTTGGCTGGTTTACTGTGCACCTCATACAAAGTGACTGTATTTATTCAAAATAGATCGCCTACCTATACCTTGGAATCCTTGCCGTGAATTGATTCTTTCCAGTAATGTGCAGCTGGTGTCAGGTTGATAGAATGTTCAGCGGATCTTGAAAACAACCTCCATTAAGATGGCAGGAAAGGATATCATCCTTTCAATAAAACCTCCGGCTTGCCTGATATAATTCCAGGCTGGTTTAACCCGCAGACAAAGTACCGGCAGAGGCTTTCATCCTGCGCAGCGGCCAAGAGAGAAACTTCAAAAAGAAAATTGATTGAACGCTCTATTATTTTATGATTTTTTAAAAAACCCGTATAGGGGCCTGCGTTTTCCATGCGGCAGAATTGCATTTCAAAAACAATTACAGGCTTCAGTGTCTGAAAGGTAACATCTCCAGTGCTGTGATTTATGGATTTGCGGAGCAGCACTGAGACGCTTGATATCTTTCTTGCAACGTGTTCCTGCTATCTTTTACGCAGAATTCAATAGCGGCTTGCCAATACTTCAGGCCATTTTAATATTTGGAGTTGAATTACAAAAGTCTAATTATGAAAGGGGGCGGCACGGTGGCACAGTGGTTAGCACTTACAGCGCCAGAGACCCAGGTTCAATTCCCAGCTTGGGTCACTGCCTGTACGGAGTCTACACATTCTCCCCGTGTCTGCGTGGGTTTCTTCAGGGTGCTCCAATTTCCTCCCACAGTCCGAAAGACGTGCTGGTCAGGTGCATTGGCCATGCTAAAATTCTCCCTCAGTGTACCTGGACAGGCGCCAGAGTGTGGCGACTAGGGGATTTTCACAGTAGGTGCATTACAGTAAGCCTACTTGTGACTTTAATAAATAAACTTTAAACCTTAAAGATAAAATGTTTGCCTTTAGTGTATTGTGTCCTAGCCCAACATTCAGTTAGATTGTGGCTCAATAATCATCCGTCCACCTTAGACCTATAACCTTTCACATCTTTACATAACTACAAAGAAACTACAATGTGTTATGAACATAGCTCAGTCCATCATGCAAACCTGCCCACCCACTGACTCCATCTACACATCCCACCTTTTCAGAAAAGCAGCCAGCATAATCCAGGACCACATGCACCCTAGATGTACTCCCTTCTACCTTCTTCCGTTGGTAAAGGTATACAAATGTCTGAGGTCGCGGGCCAACAGATTCAAGAAAAGCTTCTTTCCTGCTGCCATCAGACTTTTGAATGGACATACCTTATATTAATTTGATCTTTCTCTACACCGTAGCTGTGACTGTAACACTACATTTTGCATCCTCTCCTTTCCTTCTCTATGAACGGTATGCTTTGTCTGTATAGTGCGCAAGAAACAATACTTTTCACTGTATCCCAATACATGTGACAATGATAAATCAAATAAAATCAAAAACAAAAATCTATCCATCAAAGTTTTGAAACTTGCAATTGTCCTAGTTGCAGAATGTCTATGACCCAAACTTCAAGTCTCAAAAAGATGAAACTACTCACGTGGCAATATCAAATTTCTCAAATGACACAATGGTTAGCACTGCTGCCTCACAGCGTCAGGGACCCGTGTTCTCTCCGTGTCTGCGTGGGTTTCCTCCGGGTGCTCCGGTTTCCTCCCACACTCTGAAAGACATGTTGGTTCGGTAAAGTTTATTTATTGGTCACAAGAAGGCTTACATCAACAGTACAATGAAGTTACTGTGAAAGTCCCCGAATCGCCATATTCCAGTGCCTTTTCGGGTACACTGAGGGAGAATTTAACACGGCCAATGCACCCAACCAGCACGTCTTTTGAACTGTGGGAGGAAACCGGAGCACCCGGAGGAAACCCACGCAGTCACAGGGAGAATGTGCAGACTCCGCACAGTCAGTGACAATGACCCAAGCCAGGAATTGAACCCGGGTCCCTGGCGCTGTGAGTCTCACAACACCAGGTTAAAGTCCAACAGGTTTATTTGGTAGCAAATACCATAAGCTTTCGGAGCTTGCTGCTTCTTCGTCAGATGGAGTGGTCTCTGTTCTCCAACAGTGCAGAGACACAGAAATCAAGTTACAGAATACTAATTAGAATGCAAATCTCTACAGCCAGCCAGGTCTTAAAAGGTACAGATAATGTGGTTGGAGGGAACATTAAACACAGGTTAAAGAGATGTGTATTGTCTCCAGACAGAACAGCTGGTGAGATTATGCAAGACCAGGGGCAAGCTGTGGGGGTTACTGATAATGTGACATAAATCCAACATCCCGGTTTAGGCCGTCCTCATGTGTGCGGAACTTGGCTATCAGTTTCTGCTCAGTGACTCTGCGCTGTCGTGTGTTGTGAAGGCCGCCTTGGAGAATGCTTACCTGAAGATCCAAGGCTGAATGCCCGTGAGGCCCGTGATGCTGTGAGGCAGCAGTGCTAATCACTGTGCCACCGTGCTGCCAATTTAGCATTGGCCGTGCTAAATTCTCCCTCAGTGCACTTGAACAGTCCCAGGAGTATGGCAACTAAGGGATTTTCACCATAACTTCATTGCAGTGGTAATGTAAGCCAACTGTGACGCTAATAAATAAAATTTTAAAAAACGCCTTCGCCAAATTTCCTCATAAAGAAAGACCTTGTCCACACTTGACTGTTACGGAATCAGGGGGTACATTATCAAATTGGATCTGACACTTCCTTACCAGCAGATGACAAAGGTGTGTGATGGGGAAATCATCCGTTCACAGAGATGCCCTGAGTGGGGATCTCCAGGGAACTTGCAATAAAAACAAATGTTGGAACAGCTCAGGAGGTCTGACAGCAAATGCGCAGAGAGAAACAGAGTTAACATTTGAATTCCAATATGACTCCGATTTGGAACTGAGGAGAAATAGGAATTTTTTAAAAATTAATTGAATGTAGGCATCACTCCAGCACTTGTTCCCCATCCTTAATTGTCCTTGGAGAGATTCAAGATTTCAGAGGGCATTTGAAGAGTCAACAACATTGCTGTGGATATGAGATCATATGTAGGCCAGATCAGGTAAGGACATCAGATTTCCATTCCTAAAGAAGATTAGTGAACCAGAGGTGTTTTTATGACAATCCACAGTTGTTCCATTGTCATAATTCTAAAGCCAGATTTTTATTGAATTCGAACCCAGCTTGCCAGAGCATTACCCTGGATCTCTGGTCCAGTGACTATACCACTACACCACTGCCTCCCCAGGTTGTATGCTGTTGGAAAATGGGGGAGGGACAGGTGGGGAAACAGAGAAGATCAGGAATAGGTTAGAGAATGGGGGAGATAAACTTCCAAAAAATTCCCGGAACATAGGTAAAGAGAGTGGTCATGATAGTATTAAGGATACAAGACTCAATCAGAGTAGGTATTAATCGTGGAATAAAGGTGCGCTTGGTCTGAAAGCAAACTGGCAGAATGTTGTTCTTAGCAGAATAAAAGTCACCGCTGTCCGAAAGAAAAAATGTGAGGACAAGATGGAACCAAATTGTGAGACATTCTTTGGACCATTACTTCTCTCGACATGAATGACCTTCCCAACATTAGCAGTGTATTTGAAAAGTCATCATCTGATCAAGCAGAGTCAGCATGGTTTCATGAAGGGGAACTCATGTCTGATAAATTTACTGGAGTTTATTGAGGAGGTATCTGGCAGAGTAGAATGATTAAAAAAACATTCTTAGGGGGTTAGACAGAGTAAGTGCTGGAGGACGTTTCCACTCATGGGAGGACCAGAGGTTATAGTCACAGAATAAAGGGGCGCTCATTTAAGACGGATTTGAGGAAGAATTTCTTCTCTCAAAGAGTGGTATAGCTATGACTGTAACACTACATTCTGCACTCTCTCCTTTCCTTGTCTACAGTATGCTTTGTCTGTATAGCGCACAAGTAACAATACTTTTCACTGTATGTTAATACATGTCACAATAATAAATCAAGTCAAATCAAATCTTTGGAATCTTTGCCCCAGGAAGGTGTGGAAGTCGAGTCCTTGAACATTTTCAAGGCTGTGATCGATAGGTTTTTAATCAGTCGGGGAATTATGGGCTACAAGAAGGAAGGCATGAAAGTGGATTTAGTGAGTGTTAGATCAACCATGATTTATTAAATGGCAGAACAGCCCCAAAGGGCTGAGTAGCCTACTCCTGTTCCTATTTCCTATAGTTTTATGGTCTTTAAAACATGGCGTGACTATTTGCAGATGACTGTGTGGAGTACATATCAGGGAGAACTCAAAATCATATCAATACCAAGGTGACCTTCGGGAACTTGCAATAAATTACAGGATTCAATGCCAAACAATGCTGCGTCATGTATAACACCAACAAAATTGATCCACCAAAAGACAGTTTTAAGTTCTATAAGTAAATTCTCCAACAGGTAGATACACAACTTTACCTGAGGACTCATCTTACAAACAATCTTCAGTGGGGTCTCCAGTCAGCAGAGAACATGCAAAGCAAACAGGGTTCCTCGATTTCTGAGGAGGAATCATTGGTCTTGCAACAAAAATATCAGAATTATATTTTACCAAACATTTTTTTTTAGAATCCCTACAGTGCAGAAGGAGGCCATTTGGCCCATCGAGTCTGCACCGACCACAATCTCACCAAACCCCTATTCCTGTAACCCCACATATTTACTCTGCTAATAGCCCTGACACTAAGGTCAATTTCCAAGGTCAATCAACCTAACCCGCACATCTTTGGGCTGTGGGAGGAAAACGGAGCACCCGGAGGAAACCCACGCAGACACGGGGAGAACGTGCAAACTCCACACAGACAGTGACCTGAAGCTGGAATTGAAACTGGGTCCCTGGCGCTGTGGGACTGCGGTGCTAACCATTGTTCCTAATGTGCCGCCCTTTGTGCCACCGTGCCGTCCCTATTTGTTCATCCAATCCTGGAGTGCACAAATTGTGTGTGAGATCCTTATCTGGCGAGGGATATAAATAACACTGTGGTGGTCGTAAGACTTGATCCTGATTCTGCACTAATCAGTGTAGGAAATATATCCCTGTGTCACAGATTGGAATGACAATCTCTACACCAAAGGAGGGGAACAAATAAACTGACTGCTTTCCATAAAATGTCATTGAACTGGTGGGAGTTGACAGAAATGTAACCCCCACCCCCTCCCCACAGCATGTTCGCCAGTGGCAGAGGCAGCTTGCGATTGGTTATTGCTGGGATCTTACAGTCCCGCAGATACTAATGGCATTTTGCATGGGCCACCCATTCCGCCACTGGGAAACCTGCCGTGGGGGATTTTGGAGGGACTGGAAGATTCCACTGGTGGGAAGGGCTGGAAAATCCCACCCATGAAGTAGCCATCCACGCAAACTGCAAAAACCCTAGGGGCGATTCTCCCCCCCCAAAAAATCCGAAGTGTCGAATTTGCATAAAAACGGGAGTAAATCACGTTTTCTTTCAGTGGGAGTTTCAAAATCGGGAGGCCGGCAGTGCGGGGCTACTGCGCATGCGCCGGTCTTGGCGCTGACAGATTGGCGCATGCATAGTGGCCCATTCACCGCTATGCTGCCAGTCTCTCCAGCGGAAATAGGCCCCGTCCATTGATTTGTAATGAGATTGATCTAATCCACTCTGCAGTGCACACTAAATTGTATGCTCCCATTCCAATACACCTCAATTTTTAAGATTTTCAAGCTTGTTTTCAAACTCCTTCATGGTCTCACCCCTCCCGCGTGGCCATTGCGCTCCACTAGTGGGGAGCAGTTGTGATTTGCGGCTGTGTTACGTCCCGCTGGAGAGGTGGGAACATTCCGGGATGGGAGACAGTCAGGTGGCGAATTCACTAATGAGATTGAGATCCAGTCAATCTCATGCCAATCAGCCTCGCGCCTGTAGAAAGGGGCTGGGAGAATTGCAAGCCATTTGACACTGGGTGAGGAACCAGCATTTAGGTCCCCACGCTACATTCCAGGATTGGAGTGATCTGTGATAGAAAATGCTGGAAAATCTCAGCGGGTCTGACAGCATCTGTGAAGAGAGAATACAGCCAACGTTTCGAGTCTGGGTAACCCTACGTCAGAGCTAAGAGCAAAGAAAAGCAGAAAAGATTTATACTATGTGGGTAGGGGGGAGCTGTAATAGGACAAGGGGAATGTAAATGAGGATGATGAAGGCTGTGAAAGGTGCTAAAAATGTCCATGAAGCGATCAGAATGTGTGAATGGCAGAACAGGGATACAGCTGGTTAAGGCAGTTGGCTTGAAGGGGGGTGGGGAAGCGAGCAGGGGTTGGGGGTACGGGGGGCACACAAGAAGGAGAGCGGGAATGGAGAAGTGGAAAAATGGAAGTGAGAAAGAAGGATGATAAAAATGGATGAAAAGAAGAAACAAAGTGGAATAAAATAAATGGAAATGGGATGAAGATGAAGGAGGGAGTTCATGCTCTGAAGTTGTTGAACTCAGTGTTCAGTCCGGAAGATGAGGTGCTGTTCCTCCAGTTTGGGTTCAGTCAGACATTGCAAAAGGCCAAGGTTGGACATGTAGACAGGAGAGCAGGATGGTGTGTTGAAGTGGCAAGTGACAGGAAGGTCTGAGTACTGCTTAGCGACAGACCAAAGGTGTTCAGCAAAGCGGTCACCCGGTCTGCGTTTTGTGTCTCCGATGTAGAGTAGACCGCGTTAGGAGCAGCAAATGCAATAGACCAGATTGCAGGAGGTGCATGTGAAGCGCTGCTTCACCTGAAAGGGGTGTTTACAATCTGGGATGGTGAGCAGGGAGGAGGCAAAAGAGCAGATGTTGCACCTTCTGCGGTTGCATGGGAAGGTGCCATGGGCAGGGGGTGAGGTGTTGGGTGCAATGGAAGAGTGGACCAGGATGTCCCAGAGAGAACGGTCCCTGCGCAATACTGACAGGGGCAGTAAGGGGAAGATGTGTTGAGTCGTGGTATCATGCTGGAGTTGGTGGAAATGGCAGAGGACGATCGTTCGAATGCGGAGGCTGCAGGGGTGAAAAGTGAGGACAAGGGAGACCCTATCCTGGTTCTGAGAGGGAGGGGAGGAGGTGAAAGCTGTGGCCCGGGGGATGGGTTGGTTGCGGTTGAGAGCCCTTTCAACCACAGTGGGTGGAAAACCACGATTAAGGAAGAAGGAAGACATTTCAGCAGCGCTATTTTGGAAAGTGGCATCATTGGAATAGATGCGGCAGAGGCGAAGGAACTGAGAAAACGGGATGGAGTCCTTACTGGATGTGGGGTGTGAAGAGCTGTAGTCAAAGTAGTTGTGGGAGTCGGTGGGCTTGTAATGGATACTGATGGATAGTTTATCACCAGACATGCTCCAGTTGTGTCAGCATCACAGACTGATGTGCACACCCTGCCAGCATTTATCTGTACGATTTATGTTAGTTCTAGCTAAACCAGGCATGACCTGCTGAGATGGTAATCCTAATAAAGAAAATGATTAAATAAAGAAAATCTAAAGATGGATGTTGAAGATTTCCAGTGATGGGGCTGGGACTATTTCCTTTAGTAGCCTGTTCCATTGTGGGACAGTCCTTTGAGGGAAGATTGTTAATACGCTGTCTCGAAAACTGTTATGATCCTAACTGATTTTAATCGAAGGGCCAAATGGCCTCCTCCTGCTCCCATCTTCTATGTTTCTAATACTGGAGAAGTCAGATCCCAGAGTGAAACCTGACTTGATGGATCCTAACCTTTTTTCGAAACTGCGGAGGAAAGTTACTAAACAAATTCACAGGAATCTGTTGATGAACTTTTAACACAAAAAATAAAGTATTTATTAAACAAGAAAAATGAATACTATTACACCAGACAAAAAGATCTCAATACGAACAAAAGAAGACCCTTCAAATTCACACAATTGTTTAGCTCAGTGATATCTTTACAGCTACATAAACCAATGAAGAGTTACCACTAGTTTGACACAAAAGCTTCTACTTGGGATTGGCAGAGTTGCAAATGGGTTTATTCAGGTGAATTTCAGAACGTTCACTCAATGCTTTTCACCCAACGTACATCTCTCCCCAAGGTACCCAAAAACCGCACTCTAAACCCACTGCTTTTCAAATGCAGAGTAAACAAGTAAGTTCCCTAAACACAGTCTTCCAGTAGCAGCCCTGCTAAACTGACCATTTTACTGAGTTTTATATCTGACTGTTCAGTCAACTACTTTCCCCAATAGCCTTGTGGTCATTCTTAACAGAGAGGTTAAAATTCCTGTCCTCTCTGAGAAATACTGAACTCTTTCTCCTGTCTTTTCCCAGTGTCCAACTCATTCGACCACTGCTGTTAGGTAACAATAATATTTTCTGTTTTTCTCCCCACAATCGCTAAACTTGTAATCCATTTTGACACCGTTCTTTAACGTCAGGCATTGCAAAACCTCATTAAAATGCATCTATACAAACAAACCCAAAAGTTTTTCTTTAAGTCAGGAATCTATCCAGACTCCCAAGCTCCAAGGCACACGAACAACGCAAATTAAATTGAAACCATTTTATCTAACTGAACACATTCAATATTATACCTCACTCACAGCAAAACAAGTTGGTGGCGATTCTCCCAGCTCGGACCGGGAGACTCAAATCATGAGTCTCCGGCCGTCAGACTTCTGGCACCGTCAGCTCTGCGCCAGAAATTGTCATGGAGCTGCAGAATTTATCTGAATCAGCATTATAAAATAATTAGCATTTCATTAGCAGACCTGGGACTGAAGTCTCCAGGTCCGCTAGCCTCTGGCCCAACCCCTGTGCAGTGAAGAGAGGCCATCGAAGCCCCCCAGAGAGTCGGGGGTAAGGAGGGAATGCCCCCTGTGCATTTCCAGCTTGGCAGTGCCAGCCTGGGTCCCCTGGCACTGCCCAAGAGGCACAGAGGCAATGCCCAGGGGGCACCTTCACACTGCCCACCGGATATCGGGCAGTGTCAAGGGGGTTGGGGCCAGAGTGGGGTGGGGCCTATAGGTCGGGCCTCTGGAGATTGGTGGGGGTGGGGGCGTCCCACTTCCAGTCTGCATGGGATAAGTAACAGAGGGAGGGAGGCAGAAAGTGGGACTGGGCATCGGGCTGGGGGTGGAGGGGATCGGGATATTGAGACTACCTGTAGGGTTGGGGGGGTGGGGGGGAGTGATCAAGGCAGGCCGGGGTTGGGGAGGTCGAGGCTGGACCAGACACTTCTGGGAGGCCAGCGTTTGGGTCGAGGGGGGGAGGGGTCGCACGGCCAGCATGGTGGGGTCAGCGATTCAGCAGAGGTGCGGTGCGAATGAGACTTGGTGCAAGTTAGTTTAGAGGCAGCAGAATTTTGGTTAAACTCATAGATGGTGGGAGACCAGTCAAAAAAGCAATACAGGAGTCCAAGTAACAAAGACACGGATGAGGGAGGCACTGAGACAGGGCTGAAATTGGGTGATGTTACAGAGGTGGAATATTAGATGGTCTTGGTGATGGAAAGGTAGGTGACCTCAATTCAATAATAAATGTTGTTGTCAATGGATACCATAAGAATGATTAGAAAACTACCAGAAAAAAATCCCCAGTTTCATCTGAGGGAAGTGCATTATCGAAATGAAAGTTGACGTTGTTGTAAAGGCGAATTCACAGACTATCCAGTACCTTTTTAAAATCCCCATTAGCTGTTCTAACTGGATTGTCCTCCTTGGTTAATGTTTCCAGTCATGTTTGATGACTCCCAGTGGCCCTCCGCAGTCATTAGTAAAACATTTACAGCATCCCATAAAATCCCCCTCGCTTCGGATGTTAGCTTTACTGGCCTCTCATTCATCTCTCATTCTTATCATCCCAGTTGACAATTTATGGAGTCCAATGAGAAATGAACAGATACCTTGCTGATTTCTTTCCTCTTGTTTCTTTGGATATGCTACTTGGTCAGACCCTGGGTGGAAATTTAAGGTCGGAACCTTACCTCACCCACTCAGCACCAACCGGGCAGAATGAAACTCTTGAATTAGGCGGGTTCCAATTCCAGCTATTAGCTTCTGATTCTCTCCTGGTGCCTGAGACACACAGACAGGAGCCTCGTCACTATCTACAATACGTATATATCTGGCATATCTGTATCGGGAATGAAGTGGAAATAGTCGAGAGCTTCAAGTTTCTAGGCGTCCAGATCACCAGCAATCTGTCCTGGTCCCTCCACGCTGACGTTCTTGTTAAGAAAGCCCACCAACTTTCTCAGGAGGCTAAGGAAATTGGCATGTCCGCTATGACTCTCACCAACTCTTACAGCTGCATCATAGAAAGTATCCTTTCTGGTTGTACCGCAGCTTGGTACGGCTCCTGCTCTGCCCAAGAATGCAAGAAACTACAAAAAGATCGTGAACGTAGCCCAATCCATCACGCAAACCAGCCTCCCATCCACTGACTCCACCAACACTTCCCACTGCCTCAGAAAAGCAGCCAGCATAATCAAGGACCCCAAGCACCCTGGACATACTCTCTTCCACCTTCTTCTATCGGGAAAAAGATACAAAAGTCTGAGGTCACGTACCAACCAACTCAAGAACAGCTTCTTCCCTGCTGCCATCAGACTTTTGAATGGACCGACCTTATATTAAGTTAATCTTTCTCTACACCCTAGCTATGACTGTAACACCACATCCTGCACCCTCCCCTTTCTTTCTCTATGAACGGTATGTTTTGTCTGTATAGCGCGCAAGAAACAATACTTTTCACTGTATGTTAATACATGTGACAATAATAAATCAAATCAAATCAAATCAAACGTGGGAGCTCTGTAGCATTTTGACAGCGTGCAGTGGAACTGGATTTTAACTCAACTGGATTGGTGTAAGAAGTTGTAGCAGTCTCAAAATTATGTCAATCGATTTTTATGACTCCACTAAAGGCAACACTCAGATCATTATTGTTGTTAAAGAGGCCTGTCACTGGGAGACCAAAATGAGTCCATAAAGGACTGCGGTGAAAGTTAATGTAAAATAGGGTCATATACAGTTGGGAGAACATCGAATGCCATTGTTCAAACGAAATGAGTGAATTGTAGACTGTACATTTGTTTAACAGGCAGTGCAACTGAAGAAGGTTAAAAATTGCACCTTTTTCAAGTATTTTGGAGTGTAGTCCTTTCAGCCCCATGGAAAGAGTGTGGATGCTCCCCTCATAGAATCTTTACAGTGCTGAAGGAGGTCATTCTGCCCATCAAGCCTATACCAGCAACAATCCCACCCAGGCCCTGACCCCGTAACCCCACGTTTTTACTCTGAAAATCAACCTGACACCAAGGGGCAATTTAGCATGGCCAATCAACCTAACCCGCACGTCTTTTGGACTGTGGGAGGAAACCCGGAGCACCCGGAGGAAATACACGCAGATATGGGGAGAACTTGCAAACCCCACACAGACAGTGACCCGAAACCGGAATTGAACCCGACATCCTGCTCTGTGAGGTAGCAGTGCAAACCACTGTGCCACCGTGCCGCCCTATATTTTAAATCCCAGAGCACAACTCTGTGATTGCAAAGCCCCATACAAGAATTGTCAGCCACACTGCCTAGCCGAACTGGATCTAATCCGCATTGTCCGAAACACGTGCCCACTTGGCACCCTGGAGCTTGTTGGGTCAATTTAAATGATGCCAAGGCCTTGAAATGGCTCCAGTTTTTTCACTCCCCTTCACATGAAGATGGGTAAGACACAAAAGTTGGCTGTCTGAAAGGGTAAACATCACCCTTACTTTGTCGTACCTGATGAGGAGATGGAACAAGGATTTAATTCTCAGTAATATGGTGGCCAGCTTCAGCGAGGTTGGAGCCAAGGTGCAGGTAATAACTAAGACCATAAGACCATAAGATATAGGAGCACAATTGAGTCTGCTTTGCCATTCAATCATAGCTGATATGATTCTCATCCCCATTCTCCTGCCTTCTCCCCATAACCCTTGATCCCCTTATTGATCAAGAAATTATCTATCTCTGTCTCACTCAAGACACACAATGACCTGGCCTCCCTCTGTGGCAATGAATGCCACAGATTCACCATCCTCTGGCTGAAGAAATTCCTCCTCATCTCAGATTTAAAGGAGCGTCCCTTCACTCTGAGGTTGTGCCCTCGAGTTCTAGTCTCTCCCACTTCTGGAAACATCCTTTGCACGTCCACTCTATCTAGGCCTCTCAGTATTCGGTAAGTTTCAATGAGATCCCCCCTCATTCTTCTAAACTCATTTCAAACGACTAACCAGTGATTCAGAGATTGTGTGCAAGCATGTTATGTAAAAACAGAAGAAAAAGGGAGAAATCAGCCTCAGACACTTCCATATACCTTGCAGTGACATGATTAAGTCTACAATGCAAAGGGCATGCAATTTGACTGGTCTATGCCAATCTTCTACACCAGCAACTTCACACGCACCTTCACCTCACTCTATCAACATATCCTTCAATTCCTTTCTCACTTTCTTGCTTATTGACCTTCGCTTTAACTGCATCTGTGCTATTTGTCTCAGATACTCCTTGCAATACTGAGTTCTACATTCCAGCTACTCTCTGCGTAATACAGTTTCGGAATTACTCAATATGTCAGTGCCTGTTTAGTAACTGTGACTCCTTGCTTTGGACATGCAGCAAGCAGATTCACATTGGGCACAATCTTGAGCCCGTGTTCTCCGTACGTGGGATCACCATTGGGGGCGCAAAAATTGGATAAAACCGGAAATCGTGGGGGCAATTCTCCCAAACAAATTCGAAGTGCTGAATTTGCAGGAAACATGGTGTAATTCACACTGTTTTTTTCAGTGGGAGCTCAGACTAGAATCTTTCACACTCTGTGCACTGCACAGGTCACAATCATGAATATCATTAAGAGTTCAGGGAGCGGGACTGCTGTGGGAAATGTACCACTGAGTCAGGCTTGAAGGTTTCAAGAATAGTTTTATTTTAACGAAGATTCGTGGAGAAAAGGCACTAACAAGCAGCAAACCTTCTGTCAATGGGACAATCGGAGCGGTCCATCTTTATACCCTTTACACAATAGATGGACCGGACATCTAGCCATTATCACATCATTGTAATCAAGTAGGTGATCGATCGTTAACACATTGTTATAGACAAATACAGAGATACAGACATAAGCATGTTAACATCGCATTGTTTCATAGGATGGATACATTTTCCTACGTCAGTGACTATCAATGGTTTTAGTTTCAGTCTATTCATACAGTAATTTACAGTCATTGGTTTTCCTGAATTTATGTATTCCCGATCCCACCTGTAGCTAATCTCTTTACCCAACCCTATTGTCCTTATCCTAAAGAGTGCCTCAAGCCCTGGCTGGCTTCCTGCAGGATCTGATTCCTGCATGTTTAACTTTAAATAGCTGTCTGTCCTTTATGTTTTAACCTCAGGTGGTTGTCTGTACTAAAAGTCAGTGCCTGTTTAATGTCTCTTTCCCAGGTGACCGTTTATGTGCCAGGCAGTTATTTTTTAAAGTGCACTCATCTGTACATTTTTTCCCACTTCAGTCCCCACTTCTGGTCGGATTATGAGTTTAATAATCCCTAGACCAACAGTTTTATATGTACAATTCTTTGTTCTTCTTCTTTCCTTCTTTGTTTCTTCTGATGTCTTCGGGGATCTTCATCGGGGTTTCTTCTTCGATGGATACACTGGCTCCTGGCACAATTCTTGTCACCATCACCTTTCAACAGACTTTTAGACATCTAACAATGAGACAACAGACAATTACAATGGAAATGAGCATGACCAATCCATGTAATAAGTAAGATTCCCAGGACCCCCCCCCCCCCCCACCCCTCCCCCCACTAGCCATTCCAGCCAGTTACTTCCTTTCTTGGGTCCCTGTCTGAAGCTATCAAGTTGTTCTCTGATGCTATTGATGACCTGTGTAATGTTATAGGACTCGTCTGCGACATGGGTTATGCATCTATTGCCTATAATTGTACACTCCCCCTTGTTGTGCTAACTGATAGTCCACTGCGAATCGTGTCTGTTGTGCATATAATCTCAGTTCAGCCATTTCTTGGTTAACAGCCTCCAGTGCTTTTGAACTGCTGTTTCCCAGGACTGTTAGTCCACAAACAATATGATTCCTATTCTTTGTACTAATCACTCCTGCTGCCCCCCCCCCTCCCCCGCAGAGATAAGGTTCCAAGGAACCCATATCCCAGTGAGGATCCCATTGTGCCCGGGGCTGCCCAATCAGCGCAGAATTCTTTGCTGATAGCCCGAGTTACTATTCTCCTCTGAATATGCCCCTTCTGAGGGCATGGAACAGTCAGTGGTCCAATTGTTCTTACTGCAAAACGGTTTGGGAGGTTTGGTGTTTCTGTCATGTAGGTACCATTGAAGAGGAACACATATCCCTTTTTAGCCCGGTAACATTTAGTGTCTTGATTATGAGTTTGTTCATATTGCCAATTGTTCGGTTTACTTGACTCCCCGTTTGATCCCACCACCTGCTAAGTATCAAATGGGTATGTCCATTTGTCTGAGCTTACGTGAGTTCCATTGCATTCTCCACAAATTAGCCGTCTTCCCGCGGTTAGATTCAGACATTTCTGTTCATCATAAGTGCAAGTAAACTGTCCCTTATTAACCCGACAATGTTGACGGACACACTGCGTCTGTACACAGGAATCATTCTTAGGGACCAAGGCATAGGCACATCCCCATCCCTGCCCCGTAAAACAAAGCGGATAGCTTGCAGTATCTGAACAAGCTTTTCCTCCCACCTGTTGGAACCCCCTGCACACAGGATCTGTGGGGTTTACAAGTCCCACACATCTCCCCTGTATACCTCTTTTATATTTGCCAATTTGTCCCTTATAGGGTGTATCTGATGAATCTACAGTATATAAGTCATGAGGGGTCCACCCAGGGGTAGCTACAAATAGGGCTTCTACCGATTGTGCTAACTGGTAACATACAGTTTGATTCCCGTGTAAATGTATGTGAGCTTTGTAAAACAAGTTATCCTCCAATCCAGTTAAATTTACAGTCGCGACAACGCAAAGTAGTACAGTTACATACGCGATTACATACATATTCGCAACGATCAAATATCAAACCTAACACTATAATTCATATAATCTTTACAAGTTATATTATCTATCAACCCGCACACGCCAGTCGTTCTTGATTGCAGTCTTTGCCTGTGTTGAGGAAAGCAGTTCTGTTAGTTCATCAATTTAATTACTTATTTGTTCCCTTGTGTAATTTTAGCTGTGTCCAGTGTTTCCAGACAACTTTCTCTCTTATGTCTATACAGGCACAGGTGTCTCCACTAATTATAACTTCATATGGCCCATTCCATTTTGGTGCAAACCCTGGTTTGTCAGGTAATGTTTTTACTAGGATGTGACTTCCCGCTGTTGGGATGTCAGGGAGCATTTCAAGCTCTCTCTCTGCGTCTTTTATTTCCCGATTGTCTTTTACCAATTTGCGCATCCTTTTTAGTTGGGTGCTCAGTTCCAAAACATATCTCCTGATTTTATCTTTTAGTGGACCTATATCGGTCCCACCTGTTAGGATGCTTTTGGGTAATTGCATCGCCCGTCCTGTCATTAGCTCATAAGGGGTTAATCCGGTGGTCCGGTTTGTGGTAGCTCTTAATCTCATTAGTATAGTGGGCAATATCTCTGTCCACATTTTTCCCGATGTTTGTATGCCTTTAGCTAGTGCATTATACATTTAACTATATAGCCCCCTTCCATAGAAAGCTTAGTGTGAATTAAAGAATAATACTGGCCTTTTTTGGCTGCAGCTGGACATCCATTCATTTGTATGTAATCTTATCAAAAGACATCGCTTTCCCCATTAAAATCACATGCCATACAACTCCGATCTTTATATGATGTACTCTTACATTATCTGTGATTTGATACACAATATATAGTATATAAATATATCATACAAAGTTGGTTAAGGCTTTTCAGGATTTGATTTTATTCTCAGGTCTAAATGGCAGTGCTATACTGTATAATAAAAATAATCAAGCGGCAGTTGTATCATACCACTTTACACATTGTAACCGTGATATCCAAACCCTTTTAATTCAAGCCATTTCCATTTTTAAACTGAGCTCCAGATCAACACCCCCACACACTAGGAAAATAACAGGCGCCGAATCAAAATCAAAGTAGGTACAATACATACTAGTTATTTGATTAAAAACGTTTTGGTTTGATTCTTAACTGGCTAGATTTTAAGCTTTGCTGTGTTTTTATATTTGGTAAACCTTGAACAATAGATGGCACATGAAATTCCGACGGCAGTACATAATTTTAACCGGTTACAGAATACTAAACTATCCGACGTTCGTAAATCGCGATATTCTGCGGACCTTAATACTGTATTTCACTGACTTGATATACTTTAAACTGACTCATAGACAATATAGTTACCTAATTTTTTTGTTCCTGCTTTTCTACCTTTCCACAAAATTACTTATTTTCTTCTCTTAACTTCTCAACTAACTCTTATAATTTCTACTTCAAGACAAAGGAAAGAGCACATGGTTCCTTCCAAGGTTTAAATCCTTTCTTAACATTAAACCATTAAAGCAAACAACAACAAAACATCCACACAACCACTTTGTTTAAACACACACAGACACACATGGAAGCTTCCAACAGTCATTCCACAGCACATCCTTTTTCATTCAAACGGGGATGTAAGTAAAACATTTAAAGAGAATACAGAACGTTGATTAAGACAGTCGCTTTTATTCTTCTTTCTTCCAAACTGTAATTAACTCAAAACAGAAGTAAATTCAAGAAATCTTATCACTTTAATCTTTAACAGTTTTAACACTCCCCCAGCCCCCCTGAGGCTAAACCAAGGTGAAAAGCACTGCAACCACTGCCTGCAACAAACACTCCACAGGAACAAACAGGCTTCTACAGCTCCCTGCTCTCAATCTAATAACAACAACAACCACCTACATTCGACAAGCTACCAGATCACACAAACACACTGAAATACAAAATCTAAGATCTCTCCTATCCACCTCCAGGTATGCCACTAGCCCATTCTACCAATTCATCGTAATCTTGGGACATAATCACTCCCATTTTTAGGATGACCTGGTGAGCACTAGAGAGTCCATCCTTAAAAGCCTGGATGAACGCTCGATCCCCTCGACCTGGGTTCCCTTGTCCTGAGCACTCTTGATACACCTGGAACAACCGTTCCCCGTATTCAAAAGCTCCTTCCCCTTTTAACTGTTTTGTTGTGGTAATTCTACTCCAGTTAGTGGGGGCATTCCCTAATACCCTCTGAATCTCTGCTTTAAACTGGGTGAAGGGTGCCTGTTGGGCATCTATCTCCGACGTTAGGGTGACTACATGTGTCCACCGTCCCCCACTATAATCCTGTGCTGGAGGAGTGGCGGGTCCACCTGCTACCTGCCTCCACTTATCCGCTGGACAGGCTGCCCTGACCAGCTGGTGTATGTCTCTCAGGTGTAATTGGTGTCCTACCCAGATTGTGTCTAATTCTTCCCAGAATTTAGTGTTTGCGCTTCTCGGTTGTAATTTACCCAGGGAAGCCATTATCTGCTGTCTCTCACCTGGGGTGAAGGGTTGATAAGTTGCCTTTGGTCGCGCATTTGTTCCCCCTCAGGTTACTGGTGCTAAGTTGTGCTCTAGCGCTTCCCACTCCTCTGAAGGAGCGGTTGGTCCCTGCTGTGTGGACTCATAAGGAGGTAGAGGAACAGTTTCCCCTCACCATTTCTTTTCTTCTAAAACCTGGCTTTGCTTCTCCAGTTCCCTCACTCGGGATTCTAATTCTCTAATCCTTTCTTTATCTTCTCTCCACTTCTTAGTAGAGGCAACTACTTGCTCAATTAGACCAGCTAACTGATGTATTAACATTACTCCTATCTTCTTTGTCTTGTTTCTCTTTTCCATATCTATCCACTTTCTCTGCTGCTCTAAGGTCTGAGAAGTATCCCAGCCATCCTTTTGCATTCTCTTTATTAACTCTTTCCTGTCTGTCATGTAAACGTCAATGAGAGAACCTGCAGGTCCTCTTTTAACTTCATTATCTGCCATTTCGCAGACTTCACTAACCCCGGCCACGATTACTCCCTAGTAAAGTGTGCTCTCTACTGTAGGTACTTCACTAACCCCGGCCACGATTACTCCCCAGTATAGTGTGCTCTCTACTGTAGGTACTTCACTACCCCCGGCCACTATTACTACTCTAGCACCGTGTTTCACTATCATTACAGGGTTTCATGTTATACTCACGGCTTCCACTATTACCACCTCGGCAAGGTGCTTCTCCACCGGAGTCCGGTTTAGGTCAGAGTTGATCAAGCTCCTTTTCCGCCCCACTTTTGACAACATTGGCAGTACAGTTCCCAACTTTTCAAACTTTCATGCAATCAGATGGCAACTCTGCGTTTGTTCGCCACGACAGAGTTTGATGTTAACCAACCTCTGCCACTTGTGCTTCACAATCCTAAGTGCCCTTGGTGTCTCTTTACCCACTTCAATCTCCTGGCCTTCGCATGAGAGGTTCCTTCTCTTAACAACCGGTCTAAGGCAGGGTTTTGAGACAGGCACTACCTTGTCCTCTTGTCGGTCAGCACCAGCAACAGTTACTTATCACTATCAGCAGTTAGTACTTATCACTATATCATATACAACAATACTTATTACTTCAAATACCCCTTAAGTTTAACCCCTTAAGTTTAACCCCTTGCAAACTGTATTCTTGACCTTGCCTGACTCTCACAGATTCAGTGATCTCTACCCCGGCTCCAATCGTGGCCAATCGATCTCACCAGTAATAGGATCCTGCCGACTACGCCAATTGTTGTGGGAAATGTACCACTGAGTCAGGCTTGAAGGTTTCAAGAATACAGTTTTATTTTAACGAAGATTCGTGGAGAAAAGGCACTAACAGGCAGCAAAACCTTCTCTCAATGAGACAATAGGAGCGGTCCATCTTTATACCCTTTACACAATAGATGGACTGGACATCTAGCCATTATCACATCGTTGTAACCAAGTAGGTGATCGATCATTAACACATCATTATAGACAAATACAGAGATACAGACATAAGCATGCTAACATCGCATTGTTTCATAGGATGGGTACATTTTCCTACGTCAGTGGCTATCAATGGTTTTAGTTTCAGTCTATTCATACAGTAATTTACAGTCATTGGTTTTCCTGCATTTGTGTATTCCCGATCCCACCTGTAGCTAATCTCTTTACCCAACCCTATTGTCCTTATCCTAAAGAGTGCCTCAAGCCCTGGCTGGCTTCCTGCAGGATCTGATTCCTGCATGTTTAACTTTAAATAGCTGTCTGTCCTTTATGTTTTAATCTCAGGTGGCTGTCTGTCCTAAAAGTCAGTGCCTGTTTAATGTCTCTTTCCCAGGTGACTGTTTATGTGCCAGGCTGTCATTTTTTAAAGTGTACTCATCTGTATATTTTTTCCCACTTCAGGGGCCTATTCGCACCGGAGTCTGACAGATCCGGAACTCTGCGCATGCCCCCCACTGTCAGACTCCCCTCTGCTGGCCAGCTCAATCGCTGGTCAGTCCGGTAACCCAGCAGTTTTCTCCCGCCCCCTCCTCCCCCCCTTCCCCCCCTCTCCACCCCCCACACACAGCCTGATCGCGGCCCCCAGGGCAATTCCCGGCCAGCCCCGATCCCCCCACTCCCATCCTGGAGCACTACAATCTCCAGCCCCCCCTCCCACCAGTGATGAACCCCCCACCGCCCCACTCTGGCAGACTCCCTCACCCCAGCAGACCCCCCCATGGGAGGCAGGCGCCCCTCCACGGGAGGCAGAACCCCCATGGGGCAGAACCCCCCCCCCCCAGCAGACCATTCCCCCCAGCCCGCCCGATCGCTGGCCTCCCTCCAGCTCCAACTGATCCCCATGCATAGTGGCAGTGGGACCCCCTACCACCACGATCATTCCTAAGCCCCACCCACAATAGGCCCTGCCCCTTGGCACAGCCCGATGCCCGGTGGGCAGTGCTAATGTGCCCCCTTGGCATGGGCACTTTACCCCTTTGGCAGTGCCAGGGGGCACAGGTTGATGCTGCCAGGGGGCACAGATTGACACTGCTAGGGCACCCATGCTCAGGGGGCACCACTCCCCTGCTGCCTGACCCCTGGAGGACCCCACATTGCAGCCCCTTCACTCCAGTGGGGTCTCCTGCTAGCTCCCCGAAAGTGGGGAGCTACTCTAAACTGTGCCAGAGTGAAATACTCCTTGTGGGGTGGGAGATGCTATCGGGCCCAGAGAATTCAGTCCCGGGCCTGATAATCACATTTAAATTACATTACAAATAGGTTAAAATCACTTACTTGGTCTTCACGCCGGTTTCCAGTGTGGTCCTGACCACGCCTGCTCTCCAGCTGTGGGAGGTGCGCATGCATCGGGAATGCATACGCGAATTCCGCAAAATGTCCAACACGCGCATCTCCCAACGTGACCCACCAAAAAATTAGGGCATCGCGATGGGAGAATCGGGCCACGTGAATTTCGCCATTGACATAATTATTATAGATTTTAATAGATCAACATCAAATTATCTAGTTCCCTGGTTACATGATCCCTCCTCAGTGTGGAAGTTAAGTTACAACAACAACAAGGCAACTTTGAGGTCAGCGGTTGCATTTTTCAGGACTATAAGAACATGAGAACATAAGAACTAGGAGCAGGAGTAGGCCATCTGGCCCCTCGGGCCTGCTCCGCCACTCAATAAGATCATGGCTGATCCTTTTGTGGACTCAGCTCCACTTACCCGCCCGCTCACCATGACCCTTAATTCCTTTACTGTTCAAAAATTTATCTATCCTTGCCTTAAAAACATTCAATGAGGTAGCCTCAACTGCTTCACTGGGCAGGGAATTCCACAGATTCACAAGCCTTTGTGTGAAGAAGTTCCTCCTCAACTCAGTCCTAAATCTGCTTCCCCTTATTTTGATGCTATGCCCCCTAGTTTTAGTTTCACCCGCCATGGAAACAACTTCCCTGCTTCTATCTTATCTATTCCCTTCATAATCTTATTTGTTTCTATAAGATCTCCCCTCATTCTTCTAAATTCCAATGAGTCTCGCCCCAGTCTACTCAGTCTCTCCTCATAAGCCAACCCTCTTAACTCTGGAATCAACCTAGTGAATCTCCTCTGCACCCCCTCCAGTGCCAGTATATCCTTTCTCAAGTAAGGAGACCAAAACTGTACAAAGTATTTCAGGTGTGGCCTCACCAGCATCTTATACAGCTGCAACATAACCTTGCTGTTTTTAAATTCCATCCCTCTAGCAATGAAGGACAAAATTCCATTTGCCTTCTTAATTACCTGCTGCACCTGCAAATCAACACCTTGAGATTCTTGCACAAGGACACCCAGGTCCCTCTGCACTGCAGCATGCTGCAATGTTTTACCATTTAAATAATAGTCCATTTTGCTGTTATTCCTACCAAAATGCATGATATCACATTTACCAACATTGTACTCCATTTGCCAGACCCTCGCCCACTCACTTAAACTATCTATATCCCTTTGCAGACTTTCAGCGTCCTCTGCACACTTTGCTCTGCCACCCATCTTAGTGTCATCTGCGAATTTTGACTCACTACACTTGGTCCCCAACTCCAAATCATCTATGTAAATTGTAAACAATTGCAGTTCCAACACTGATCCCCAAGGCACACCACTAGTCTGGTCACTAGGGTTACGGAACTGACTGCCAACCAGAAAAACACCCATTTACCCCAGGAAAGAGACTAATCTAACCTTGTGTCAGTTTCATAAACACTGCATTCCAGGGCTAGGACACAGGATGAAACAAAGACAAGTTACCCTGACAAATACCAAAAAACAAGATATGTTGACATATTACGTGAATGAAGGAGACGGTTTTCTATTGGGTAAGAAAGGGCAAAAAGCTATGCTATGATTGGTGGACTATGTATGCAAATGAAGGATTAAAAGTTGCTTGTTTTTCATTTGCTGAAATTAACTATAACTGCTAATAATCTGTATGAATTGACAGAACACCATAGTGAAAGTCGTTTCTGTTCTCCTTGCTGGTAGGTGATAAAAGCTTAGGAGGTTGAATACTCACCGTGAGTTGCCTGGTTAATCCTCACCACAGTATGTTCAGACATCGCTGACAATAACACAAAGGTACGTATAGCCCCTAGGGGAGAGGAACCTGGCCAGGCAGTGCTCTGGCAGTGCCCCCTTTGGCAGAGACTGGCACTGCCAGGGATAGCGGTAACTGAGCAGGGAGGGGAGGGGGAGTGAAATGCGGGCGATGATTGTTGGGAAGGGGTGGAACGGAGTGTTGGGTGGGGGAGAGCCCATGCTACCTCCGTGGTTGTGTGGCGGTGGGGGGAGTGTTATTTTTATTTCTGGTCCAGTTAAAGATGGCCCCCGATCTCTGTGGAGCCTGTTGCCACCGTGCACTGTGCCACCGTTGGGGGCAGCACGGTGGCACAGGGATGACATGGTGTAACAGTGGTTAGCACTGCTGCCTCACAGCGCCAAGGACCTGGGTTCGAATCCCGACTTGGGTCACTGTCTGTGTGGAGTTTGCACATTCTCCCTGTGTGCGAGCGGGTTTCCTCCAGGTGCCCCAGTTTCCTCCCACAGTCCAAAGATGTGCGGGTTAGGTTGATTGGTCATGCTAAATTGACCCCAGTGTCAGGGGGATTAGCAGGGTAAATATGTGGGGTTACGGTAATAGGGCCTGGATGGGATTGTGGTCAGTGCAGACGCATGGGCTGAATGGCCTCCTTCTGCACTGTAGGGATTCTATTCTATTCTAAAGATCAGATAAGGCAACAGGGTGGCACAGTGGTTAGCACTGCTGCCTCACAGCACCAGGGACCTGGGTTCGATTGCCGGCTTGGGTCACTATCTGTGTGGAGTTTGCACATTCTCCCCGTGTCTGCGTGGGTTTTGTCCGGGTGCTCCGGTTTCCTCCCACAGTCCAAAGATGTGCAGATTATGTGCATTGGCCGTGCTGAATTGACCCTAGTGTCAGGGGGACTAGCTAGAGTAAATATGCAGGTTTACGGGAATAGGGCCTGGGTGGGATTGTGGTCGGTGCAGACTCGATGGGCCGAATGGCCTCCTTCTGTACTGTAGGGATTCTATGATTCTATTCGATGATCCAGGAGTCCTCCGTCCCACCAGGGGGTTGGCGTAAACTATGCCCATTCATTTTTTTCTTTAAAGAGGCTCAAACTTTGGAGAGAAAACTGGTCAGTGTAACTGGAGAGTTAGACGCCAGTTTTCTGAGTGAGACTGACACTTGGCCAAATTCTGGTAAGATCGCCCCCTATGTCGACCCTGTCAAATTCGTTCATTATGTTTACTGTCTCTATCGGATTGTGTCCCAGTCTTCTCTTTTCTGTAGAAAGGAATCGGAGCCTGTTCAGCCTTTCCTGACTAAAATATCCTCTCATTTCTGGCGTAATGCTCGGAAATTATTTTTGTGTTGCATCTTCCTCAATCCCTCTACATCTGCCTCTCAGTATCACAGTAGGTGCGGGCCAGGAACATGATCTTTGTAAATGTCACAAAATGATCCAGAAAGCAGCGTCTTCCCAATTCCAACAGCGTTGGACATTCCTAAGGCAGCTGCTCGATCTTTCACGCCAGAAGTGGAGATGAGTCAAGTGCCAGGAAAAATCCAAAGATGCAAACAGGCCACTTTGTAGACAGCCTCCATATTTACCCTTCTTAATAAGAGGGCATCAGATTAAAGTAACTCACGGCAAAAGAACACAGAGCAAGCCATCACATCACAGAAAGTAATGTCACAGCAGGAAACTGCGCTGCACAAATTATAGACACTCATTCCAAGCATGGCGTAAAGATAATAAAATATCTTTCTATTCTATATCCTTCTTCTTTTCCCCTTCCATATTTCCCCTTGCCTTCTGTTCGGTTTAACTTGCCAATAAGGATTTGTCATAAAGGAACAAGAGGAGGCCATTCTGCCCCTTCAGCCTGTCCTGTTGCACAGTAAGATCATCCGCATGTTCACTCCTATTACCAGTCTCGGTTCTATAACACTTACTGCTCTTGGCCGAACAAAACTCCATCATTCCCAGTCTTGAATGTTGAAATCAGCCTCAGTTTTTTGGAGGAGAGTTCCAGGGTGGGATTTTCCCAAATTTTCCGAAATTCTAGTGTCTGAATAAAGGTCTGAAAAGGGGAGCGTTCCACGCCATTTTTTTTCTTGGCTGACTTCAGTACTGCAATCTTCCGGCAATCTTATCAGTTTTCTTGACAGTTGGGAGCTTTGCACCAAAGGGGAGGGCATAACCTAAATTCACAGGAGAAGCCAGCTGCGGAACGCTTGGGCACCATTGGGTAGGGCGTCCCGATCTGACAGCGAACAGGGAGACCTCCTGCCACCCACACCTGCCCCCCCACCCCCACCCACCCATGGACATTGGACCCGCCCACCATCATCAGCAGCATGGCTAACCCCCAAACCAACACAGGTTGCTGGCATTAGAACCCCCTTGGTGAGTCCCCTGGTGGACTTCCTACAACTCCCCACTGCACTTCCCCCCCAGCCCGCGGACAGCACCCCTGCAAGGCCCCCCCTGCTGACCCTTGCATAGCCGACCCTTTGCCCAACCACCCCCCTTTGCAGAGCTCCCCCCCTGCATACCCTCCTCTGTCATAGCCCCACCTCCATTAAGGCCCTACTCTCTTGGCACTGCTCCTGGCATACTTATGGTGCCTAACCAGGCACTGTCCGAGTGCTGGTGGGTACCTCCAGGCTGGCACTGCTCAATGGGCACTGCCCGGCCATGCCCCTGATCACAGGGGGCTTCAGTGGCCTCCTTTGCCCCCCCCCCCCCCCCCCCCCCCGGCAATACCATGATGCCTGGTCCACTCTACTGCAGAGCAGAAATGATTCTCGCTGGCATGATGTCTCGCTAGTAAGGTGGGGGGGAGCATCCAGGAATCTGGAAGCAGCCGTGCCGGACTCGTCATTCACATGTAAAAAAAGTCAATCCTATGCTGATAGGACTTGCGTCCTTTCTGGGTGCAAAGCTGTTCACGCCAGAAAAATAGTGTGGGAAGATACCAAACTGGTGCAAATCAGTTTTTTAAGACCTTTCCCACTAACTCCCGGCTCTCCATGCCGATTGACCAGTGTGGCAAGATAGTAAGATCACGTCCGTAGATTCCCAATCCTCTTTGTGTGAAGGAATTATCCAGACATTGCTGATAATGGGCGAGCTCGGATTTTAATGTTCTGCTCCCTTGTTTTGGAGGTGCCTTGGAATCATCAGGGACTTGGAATGTATTATCCTTTCCCATTTAAATGTGATTTGTTTTATTTATTTTTGCACATTTTGCACCATCATGTGTAAAATACAATTAGTCTGAAGTACCAGATTTAATCCTTCTTGATTCACCAGAGCCTTGGGCACAGCTGTGAAATTGACAATATTTTCAGGTTGGCAAGATTTATTGAGAACAGGCTGGTGAACCATAGATGATCCAACTGAATGGAATTGTAGTATACCCACTTTAGGAATTTCAGGAAGTGTAAAGGAGAACATGCCCCTGTCTACATCAATGGGGACAAAGTGGGATGGGTCGAGAGCTTCAAGTTCTTAGGTGTCCAGATCACCAACAACCTGTCCTGGTTCCCCCATGCTGACGCTATCGATAAGAAAGCCCCACCAATGCCTCTACTTTCTCAGAAGACTAAGGAAATTTGGCATGTCAGCTACGACTCTCACCAACTTTTACAGATACACCATAGAAAGCATTTTTTCTGGTTGTATCATAGCTTGGTATGGCTCCTGCTCTGCCCAAAACCGCAAGGAACTACAAAAGGTCGTGACTATGGCCCAATCCATCATGCAAACCAGCCTCCCATCCATTGACTCTGTCTACACTTCCTGCTGCCTCGGCAAAGCAGCCAGCATAATTAAGGACCCCACGCACCCCGGACATTCTCTCTTCCACCTTCTTCCTTCGGGAAAAAGATACAAAAGTCTGAGGCCACGTACCAACCGACTCAAGAACAGCTTCTTCCCTGCCGCTGCCAGACTTTTGAATGGGCTTACCTTGCATTAAGTTGATCTTTCTCTACACCCTAGCTATGACTGTAACACTACATTCTGCACTCTCTCGTTTCCTTCTCTATGAACGGAATGTTTTGTCTGTACAGCGCGCAAGAAAAAATACTTTTCACTGTATGTTAATACATGTCACAGTAATGAATCAAATCAAATGTGCTTTTGATATGAGTTAAAATAGGAAATGAGAAGAAACAGTTTCATATGGAGGGTTGATAAGATGTAGGATGCAATAACGGATAGTGTGGTGGAATCAGTGTCCATAGTGAAACTCCATAGAATCCCTACAGTACAGAAGGAGACCATTCAGCCCATCAAGTCTGCACTGACTCTCTAAAAAAACATCCTACCCAGGCTATATTCTGTTAACACAAAAACATAAAAACTAGAAGCAGGAGTAGGCCATTCAACCCTTTGAGCCTGCTCCGCCATTCATTTAGATCATGGCTGATCATCGAATTAAATAACCTGATTCCCACCTTCCTCCCATATCCCTTGATCCCTTGAGCCCCAAGAGCTATATCTAATTTTTTCTTGAAATAAGAGAACATTTTGCCTTCAACTACACTTGGTGGTAGTGAATTCCATATATTCGTCACCCTCTGGTTGAAAACATTTCTCCTCACCTCAGTTCAAAAAAGTTTACCCCTTATCCTCAAACTATGACCCCTAATTCTGGACTCCCCCACCATCGGGAACATTCTTTCTGAATCTACCCTGTCTAATCCTGTTACAATTTTATAAGTTTCTATGAGATCCCCTCTCACTCTTCTAAACTCCAGTGAATGTAGTCCGAATTGACTTAGTCTCTCCTCATATGACAGACCTGCCAACCCAGGAATCAGGAATCTGTTGCATCACATTTCAGACCTCTTAAGTCTCTCTAATATTGTACGCAATCTTACCGCCAGTGAAAGTATCCATCCATCAGGGGTACCCTTGGGCTCTATCTCCAATGGTCTTGTCCACCTGCGAGATCATTCCTGGGGCAGCCAATTAGGAGAACACTCCTTGTGACTGTCATCCAATTAAGGACAGTGGATGGGTTCCTGAGTTTGGGCTTGCAACTTTGGAAGGCTAGCATTGCTATATAGAGAGATTGGTGCTGTTCGGGCAGTCAGGAGAGCATGAGGCTTTGCAAACATGGAGGTCTATGATGACCATCTGACCAACTCCAAGAAGGGCCCCTTCACTGAGCTGTCGGGCTCAACACTCAGCATAAGGCCATTCTGTCACCAAGAAATGGAGTCCTCCCCATTCCTCTAATTACCCTCACAATTTTTGGCTACTTGCCAGTACCAGGTGAATAGCTGCCCAGATTGCTTGGATGCATTGGGCCACTGACTGAACAGTACCTTTCATATTTCTCACCTCCAAGCTTTGGGTTTCCTCACCTCACAAGCCTCCTCACCTCTTTGGGTCTCATAAGGTTCCATTCATTGATTCGCCCCAGACTGGGATTTTCAATGCTGCCTCATAGCGCCAGGGATCCGGGTTTGATTCCCAGCTTGGGACACTGTGTGGAATTTGTACGTTCTCCCCGTGTCTGCGTGGGTTTCCTCCTGGTGCTCCAGTTTCCTTCCACAGTCCAAGGATGTGCGGGTTAGGTTGTTTGGCCATGCTAAATTGCCCCTTAGTGTCAGTTTGATTATTGCACATTGATATTAAGCCCAAAACAACACAAAATGGTAAGTTAACAATTGATATAAATGAGGACCCAGAGGAGGTTCCAGAGGAGGTTCACAAGAATGATCTCTGGAATGAAGAGCTTGTTGTATGGGGAATGGTTGAGGACTCTGGGTCTGTACTCGTTGGAGGTTAGAAGGATGAGGGGGGATCTTATTGAAACTTACAGGATTCTGCGAGGCCTGGATATAGTGGACATGGAGAGGATGTTTCCACTTGTAAGAAAACCTAGAACCAGAGGGCACAACCTCAGAATAAAGGGACGATCCTTTACAACAGAGATGGGGAGGAATTTCTTCAGCCAGAGAATGGTGAATCTGTGGAACTCTTTGTTGCAGAAAGCTGTGGAGGCCAGGTCATTGAGTATCTTAAAAACAGAGATAGATAGGTTCTTGATTAATAAGGGGATCGGGATTATGGGGAAAAGGCAGGAGAATGGGGATGGGAAAGATATCAGCTATGATTGAATGGCAGAGCAGACTCGATGGGCCAAGTGGCCTAATTCTGCTCCTATGTCTTATGGGAGTAAAACCACCTCAAATACTTTAGACAATCTGTAATGCCGAATCTTGTCATTTGCAGCATACACTGAAATGACATTAGGAATTGTACTGAACGATGGAAAAAAAACATTCATTGGACATAAGAGAAATAATTAAATGTAGTCAGAGCAGACAAGGTTCTAAAGAACAAAGAGGGATCCATAATGATAAGGTAGCAGGCATAATTGGTTATAGAAAAGGAATGCTTGAATTTCTAAATTATTCCTTTTGACCATTATTCAGTGTCGATGTTGACTGTATTCCCTATCCTGTAACTAAGTTGATGAAATTATAGTTGTTGGAGTGCTCAACAGCAGCCTGTTTATTAAGAAACCAGGGTATCTAAAGATTATTAAAGCTTAATTCTGGAATAGAATGCATTTGAGAATACTAAATTCAAATTGTGTGAAAGTAAGAGATGTTGTGGTGCATAACTTGCATAGCTATTAACGTACATCTTTGGAACTGTCTTATAACATTAGACCTTATCCCAAATCATTCTCTTTACTTATACCAGTGTTGGGAACTTTCTGTCATAGCCAATTTAGTTCTAGTTTATGAGCAATTATGCACACTTTTGTCTTGTGGGAAATGGATTAACGTTACCAAATCTGTATTTTTCACTTAGAATCCTTACAGTCATTAAAGAGTGAGAGAATGTTCTTTCTATTCATCTAAATAATAATAATAATCAAAATAGTGGCCCAGGAATGAAAGAATTGTGTTTAAACTCACTTCTGTCACTAAACCGACTTTGAAATGTTTGAACACGGGAACTCGTAGAATGAAAAATGACCAATGCCGGAATTCTACCGCCCTGCCTGCCCGCCCGCCACAAAATCGGAGCAGGCGAAGGACGGACAATGGAAATGTACGTCGACTTCGGGCGGGATTTACTGGTCTCGCTCGAGCGAAGCTGTGAAACCCCGCCCCAAGGGCTGAACTTTACGCAGTGGGTGGTGGCACCCCCCCCCCCCCCCCCCCCGCCCCCAGTCAGGGCCAAACTCACATACACGTGACAGGTTTGCCCTGCGGACATTTTATTGCTTTGGGCTATTACCTTCTAAATGAAGTGTGGATTTCATGAATCCAATTGCCAGTTGAGGTGGTACCATCTAATTGTAATGTTGCGGGGGAGATTTTATCAGGACAGATGTCTACTCAGTATCAGTGGTTTTGCATCACTGTTCAATGTCAAGATCATTGTGTTCATTACAGAAGTTTGGCTATTGTCATTAATGGGAACAGAACTGTGTAAAACCTGAGTATGTTCTTTTACCATTTGCATCCAAGGCTAAGGTTATCTCTTAGATCTCTCTTAATTTGTGTTACGCACAATTAAAAGCTCTTAATCCTCAAGGCTTTGCGCTATGTAGAGAAAATGCATCCCGTGCCTTCCAATATCATTTCAAATTGTTGACAGGACCACTCTTTTTACTGAATTCTCGACACAGTTGGGCAGATGATGTATTGAAAGAGGAAGAAGAGAATATTGAAGGCTTGCTGTTGACTAATTTGCTTAGAAAGTGAAACTTCAGGGGAGGTGATGGCCGAGAGGTATTATCGCTAGACTATTAGGGCGGCACGGTGGCACAGTGGTTAGCACTGCTGCCTCACAGCTCCACAAACAAAGAACAAAGAACAGTACAGCACAGGAAACAGGCCCTTCGGCCCTCCAAGCCTGTGCCTCTCCTTGGTCCAACTAGACCAATCGTTTGTATCCCTCCATTCCCAAGCTGCTCATGTGACTATCCAGGTAAGTCTTAAATGATGTCAGCGTGCCTGCCTCCACCACCCTACTTGGCAGCACATTCCAGGCCCCCACCACCCTCTGTGTAAAAAACATCCCTCTAATATCTGAGTTATACTTCGCCCCTCTCACCTCGAGCCCGTGACCCCTCGTGATCATCACTTCTGATCTGGGAAAAAGCTTCCCACTGTTCACCCTATCTATACCCTTCATAATCTTGTACACCTCTATTAGATCTCCCCTCATTCTCCGTCTTTCCAGGGAGAACAACCCCAGTTTAGCCAATCTCTCCTTGTAGCTAAGACCCTCCATACCAGGCAACATCCTGGTAAACCTTCTCTGCACTCTCTCTAACGCCTCCACGTCCTTCTGGTAGTGCAGCAACCAGAACTGGACGCAGTACTCCAAATGTGGCCTAACCAGCGTTCTATACAGCTGCATCATCAGACTCCAGCTTTTAAACTCTATACCCCGTCCTATAAAGGCAAGCATACCATATGCCTTCTTCACCACTTTCTCCACCTATGTTGCCACCTTCAAGGATTTGTGGACTTGCACACCTAGGTCCCCCTGTGTTTCTATACTCTTGATGACTCTGCCATTCCACGGATCAGGGTTCGATTCTTGGCTTGGGTCTCTGTCTGAGTGGAGTTTGCACATTCTCCCTGTGTCTGCGTGCGTTTCCTCCGGGTTCTCTGGTTTCCTCCCACAGTCAAAAGATGTTCCGGTTAGGTTGATTGACCACGCTAAATTGCCCCTTAGTGTTCCGGGATGTGTAGGTTAGAGGGATTAGCGTGGTAAATGTGTGGGGTCGTGGGGATAGGGTCAGGGGTGGGATTGTTGTCGGTGCAGACTCGATGGGCCAAATGGCTTCCTTCTGCACTGCAGGGATTCTATGATTCTATGATCTTAACTCAGAAACTCAGCTAATGTTCTGGGGACACGGGTTCAAATCCTGCCACAGCAGCTGGCGGAATCTGAATTCAATAAAATATATCTGGAATTAAGAATCTACTGATGACCATGGAACCATTGTTGGAAAAACCCATCTGGTTCGCTAATGTCCTTTAGGGAAGGAAATCTACCGTCCTTACCCTTGTGACTCCAGAGCCACAGCAATGTGGTTGACTCTCAACTACCCTCTAAGGGCAACTAGGAATGGGCAATAAATGCTGGCCAGCCAGCGACACCCACGTCCCACGAATGAATTAAAGAAAAGCACATTGAATGTTTTAAAAAAGTGAGTATAAGAACATTCATTACCGTTTAGTGAGGCTGGGATTAGTAGGTTTCTGTACAGAGGGTTAAGTGTTTCCTTGGTTGTAAAGATGAATGAGAATGGCTGGCCAGGTAGAAATATATTCACTTTTTATAATTCTCATACATCAGGTATACTTTGTTATAAAATCCCCTGAGGCAATAAATCCAGTTTCACTACATTTTCAAGATTTAAAAAAACTGTAGCTTTGCTGTACTGCTTGTGCTTTTGATCTCCTCACTGGCAATGCAATATGATAAAATTCCATTTATCTGACAAAATTGAGGGTTTAATTATTAATCGTTGCTAACCTTGACCAGGCCAGGGTTTTCCAGTCCTGGAAATTTGATGGTGCCGAACATAGCTTTCGGGTATAAAATAAACCTCCGGAATGACCAATAAGAAGCCCACTCGTTGATAAGTTGCCCATCATATTGATATAGGCAAAGACATCAGTGTTCAAGGCTCTCATCAGAGATTTGTGCATCATAGGGTTTGATGCACAAATATAAGACCTGTCTGACTGAATCTCTGCATAACAAATTGGGTTGATGCCAACAAAGTCATTGACAAACTGGCTAGGCCATGGAGTTTGGTATACTACTTCTGTTTTTTTTATAAGAACTCTTTTGATATAATCTGAGGTTGCTCTTTGCTTAATTTATTCATTCAAGGTGTGTGGGCATCATTGACTCGGCCAGTATTTGTTGCCCATTCCTGTGCCCTTGAGAAGGTGGTGGTGAGCCACTTTCTTAAACTGCTGCCCATCTGGTGTAGGTATATCCATAGTGCTGTTAAGAAGGGAGTTGCAGGATTTTGACTCTTAGAATCATGAAGAAGGCCTATAGTGTGTTAGATTTTATTAACAGGGGGTTGGAGTTTAAGAGCCGTGGGGTTATGCTGCAACTGTACAGGACCTTGGTGAGACCACATTTGGAATATTGTGTGCAGTTCTGGTCACCTCACTATAAGAAGGATGTGGAAGCGCTGGAAAGAGTGCAGAGGAGATTTACCAGGATGCTGCCTGGTTTGGTGGGTAGGTCTTATGAGGAAAGGTTGAGGGAGCTAGGGCTGTTCTCTCTGGAGCAGAGGAGGCTGAGGGAAGACTTAATAGAGGTTTATAAAATGATGAAGGGGATAGATAGAGTGAACGTTCAAAGACTATTTCCTCGGGTGGATGGAGCTATTACAAGGGGGCATAACTATAGGGTTCGTGGTGGGAGATACAGGAAGGATATCAGAGGTAGGTTCTTTACGCAGAGAGTGGTTGGGGTGTGGAATGGACTGCCTGCAGTGATAGTGGAGTCAGACACTTTAGGAACATTTAAGCGGTTATTGGATAGGCACATGGAGCACACCAGGATGATGGGGAGTGGGATAGCTTGATCTTGGTTTCAGATAAAGCTCGGCACAACATCGTGGGCCGAAGGGCCTGTTCTGTGCTGTACTGTTCTATGTTCTATGTTCTATAGAATTCCTACAGTGCGGAAAGAGGGCATTCAGCCCATTGAACCTGCAGTGACATCAATCCCACCCAGGCCCTATCCCCGTAACCCCTGCTAAACTTGCTAAGACTAAGGAACAAATTAGCATGGCCAATCAACCTAACACGCACATCTTTGGACTGTGGGAGGAAACCAGAGCACCCAGAGGAAACCCACGCAGACACGCGGAGAATATGCAAACTTTGCACAGTGACCCAAGGCTAGAATTGAACCCGGGTTCCTAGCACTGTGAGGCTCAAAGACAACTGAAAGAAGAGTGATATGGTTCCAAGTCAGTACAGTGTGTCACTTGGAGGGGAACGTGCAGAGGTTGCAAGTGCGAGGTGGTAGTGTTCCGATGTATCGGCTGCTCTTGCCTTCTAAGTGCAGAGGTCGCAGGTTTGGAAGATGTTGTTGAAGATGCCTTGGTAAATGCTTGCAGTGCATCTTTGTAGATGGTACACACTGTTGCTACCGTGCATCAGTGGTGGAAGGAATTTATGTGTAGCAGGTGGATGGGGTGCCTATAAAGTGGCTGCTTTGTCCTGCATGGTGTTCAACTTCTGGAGTATTGTTGGAGCTGAAAACATCGAGGCAAGTGGAGAGCATTCCATCTTACTTCTGACTTGTGCCTTACAGATGATGGATAGATTTTAGGGAGTCAGGAGGTGAGTTACCTGCTCTAATAGCTACAGTATTTATGTGGCTCATCCAGTTCATTTTCTGGTCATTGGTAAACCACAGGATGTTGATAGTAGGGGATTCAATGATGGTAATGCCATTTGAATGTCAAGAGAAAATGGTTGGATTCTCGCTTGTTGGAGATAGACATTGGCTGGCACTTGTGTCACTCAAATGTTATTTGCCACTTGTCTGCCCAAGTCTAAATATTGCCTAGATCTTGCTGCATTTGGATATGGACTACTTCAAGGAGGAGTTGCGAATGGTGCTGAACATTGTGCAGTCATCAGCAAACAGCCTCACTTCTGACCTTATGATGGAAAGAAGGTTGTTGATGAAATATGAAGATGGTCAGGTTTGGGACACTACCCTGAGGAAATCCTGCAGTGATGTCCCAGGACTGAGAAGAAAGATCTACAATAAATACAGCCATCTTACTTTGTGCCAAGTATGACTCCAACCAGCAGAGAGTCTCCCCCCTGATTCCCATTGACCCCAGTTCTGCTAGGGCTCCTTGATCACTTAGTCAAACAATATCTTAATTTCAAGGGCAGTTACTGTCATCACTGGAGTTCAGCTCTTTGATACATTTTTGAACCAAGGCCAGGAGCTGGGTGGAGTGGAACCCAAACTGAGCATTCCACCCATTATCTATAAGGGAGTCAAGAGTTATGGGAGTCAGGCAGGAAAGTGGAGTTAAGGCCACAATCAGGTCAGCAATGATTTAGTCATGATGTGGAGATGCCGGCATTGGATTGGGGTGGGCACAGTAAGAAGTCTCACAACACCAGATTAAAGTCCAACAGGTTTATTAGGAATCACAAGCTTTCGGAGCGCTGCTCCTTCATTACTCACCTGATGAAGGAGCAGCACTCCGAAAGCTCGTGATTCCAAATAAACCTGTTGGACTTTAACCTGATGTTGTGAGGCTTCTTACTATGATTTAGTCAAATGGCTAAGCAGGTTCAGTCAGTTCCTTTCTATTCCAGCTCTTTGAAAGATCTACCCAATGAATCCCGCTCTCTGAATTTTCCCCACAGCTTGGCAAATTTCACCTTTTCAAGAAAATATCTGATTCCCTTTTGAACATCCTTAACCTCTTATTTTAACAAAAGTCAGTATCTATTTTGGATGGGTTAATGCCTTTGCTATAACAGCAGATGGATGAATTATATCCAATTGTTAATGCATTCATTGCGAATATCACTTGATGCAATTTCTACCCCAAAGGGATTCACCCATTTGTCAGCTTTTGTAGAGAGCTAAAACTGTCTATTAATATGTAAAACGCTACCTTTCAAACTGAATGCAGAATGAAGAACAAGCCAGATATATGTTCTTTGGGCAGATTTAGATGCATTATTTTAATGAGAACACTAACTTTGATGAGGAATGGTCGAGGAAACAAACAAGATCCTCAATGCTGGGACCAGAACACTAGTAAAAGAAGTTCAGTCGCAGTAAATTTGCTACCTAATCAAAGATGTTCTTTGTATTTAAATTGATATTTTCTGGCTAGTATAGAATACAGTGGAAGATTCACTTCATCACATCCCTGCTTGGATTGTATGGTGTGTGATTTTAGTGGCAGATTTTTCAACTACAGTATTTAAATAACTCCTTGTTTGAATTCCATGTTTTAAGTTTAAGTTTATTTGTTTGTGTCATAAGTAGGCTTACATTAACACTGCAATGAAGTCGCCACTAGAGCATTTAGAACCCAAAAGAGAAATCGCTGGAAAATCTCAGCAGGTCTGGCAGCATCTTTTAGGAGAGAAAAGAGCTGACGTTTCGAGTCCGGATGACCCTTTGTCAAAGCTAAAAGGAATAGAAAGTGGGAGATATTTCTACTGTAGGAGAGGGAATGAAAGATGAGTCATAGCCAAGAACCTGATGAAGGAGCAGCACTCCAAAAGCTCATGATATCAAATAAACCTGCTGGACTTTAACCTGGTATTATGAGACTTCTTACTAATAGCTAAAATACAAGGGGAAAGGCTGCTCATGGCAATTCATAGTGAGAATGGTAGGTGTGAATGGCCCACTTTCTCGGACTTTTAGCTTTGACAGAGGGTCATCTGGACTCAAAACGTCAGCGCTTTTCTCTCCTTACAGATGCTGCCAGACCCTGCTGAGATTTTCCAGCTTTTTCTCTTTTGGTTTCAGATTCCAGCATCCGCAGTAATTTGCTTTTAACTACAGAATTCAGCATGGTCAATCCAACTAATCAGCACGTCTTTTGGACTGTCTTGACATCGGCAGTGTGCTCAAAGAAAATACCTGTCATTGATGTTCTCACCTTTGATGAAGTGGGTGCTTAGTGTGGAACTGATAGGATATTTGTTGATAAGACAAACTTGGTAAAGGAGGGTTGCAGCTCTAATCTCCCTGCAGCAGGGCTTCAAACGTTATATGCTAACAACATGGCTTCTAGATGATTCTGCCTGAGGACTCCATCCACTGGGGTGATCACTCACTCTCAATTTCCATTGGTCCCTCATGTCAGGTGACTCACATCTGCTATACTGTCTCAAAGAGACAGCCACCACGGGTGGGATTTTATGGCCACGCTCGCCCCAAAGCCTAAAGATCCTGCCCGAGGTCAATGGACCATTGCATGGTCCTCCCCTCGCCCGCTACGATTCCCGTGGTGGGCGAGATGGGAAAATTCCCCCCTACATATTTTGCTGCAACCTAAATTCTTAAAATGGGAATGGGGGTGAAGAACAGTCCTGTTTTCCCAGCTCTAGGCCTATTTCTTTGCTTTGTATTAGCTTCAAACTCTTACTTCTGCCCTTGGAGATTGGCATTGGAGTTCTGCAGGCCGAATTACAACTTAGTGAACCACATCATGAGGCCGAGTGGTGCAGTGGGCCTACCTCAGAAGTTCTGGATTTAAGTCCCCGCGTCCTGCCCCCAGGACTTGATGGTCAAACAAGGCTGATTTTAGAAAAAGAAAAGTTCCGGAGATCTGAGCTAAAAACAGAAAGTGCTAAAAAGAAAATCTCAGTAGTTCCGGCAGCATCGATGGAGCGAGAAAGAGAGTTAACATTTTGAGTCCATATGGTTAAACTTTGGAACTAAAGCCATCGAACTTGACTATGACAGGTGGTAAGTGCAGGAGAGTCTCTTAGTTAGCTATGCTTGAGGCAGAGTGAATAGCCTCTGGCCATGGGTTAGCAACCTGTCCCAGGCAAACCTAGCTATGGAAAAAGATGTAAGGGGCGTGCTGATCTCTTGAAAGCCACATTGCTGATGGGGAAGGCTCTGAATGACCTGCCTCCTTGATTGTTTTTGCCTAAATGTCAAAAAATATGGCAGTAAAAGCCAGCAGTGGAGCCAAAGGGCCGCACATCTCTTTTCCCATCTGATTTGACACCTGGGTTGACACTTAGAAAAATAAATGATAAAATTCGGGCCAATAAATTACTCAACCCCCAACACCCCCAAAACCCCACATTTCACATCCCCTCACTCCTGCCACTCCATTCACCCTCATCCCCAGACTCCCCACTCAATACCTCGATGTGACCAAAAGTGTTCGTCACACTTCCAACATCTCAGATTATTTCTCTATTTGCTGGGAGTTGGGGAGTAGGTGAAAGGAATGAATAGAGAGGGGGATTAATGGAATTGGAAATAACTGTGCATGGCAAATGCAGAGTTTAGAAGAGTAAGGGAAGGGAATCTCATAGAAACTTATAAAATTCTAACAGGTTAGACAGGGTAGATTCAGAAAGAATGGCCGCGATTCTCCCATCGCAACTCGCAACTTTTCTGTCAGGTTGGGGTGGGAGATGCGCGTCGCCAGCCTTGTTCTGGGATTTGCGCATGCGCCGGGAATGCATGCCCATTCAGTCGCCGGTCAGACCACGTTGGAAGCCGGCGGGAAGGCAAGTAAGTAATTTGAATCTTTTGAAAATATGTTTTAAATGTTGTTTAAATCTAATTATCAGGAACTTTCTGGTCCCGATTGAATCTCCCACTCCGCCAGGGGTACTTCATTCCAGCGGGGTTCAGACTAGCTCCCCACATTCGGGGAACTAGCGGGAGACCCTGCCGGAATGAAGGGAGGAAATCGGGGCTCCCAAGGGGTCAGGCGGTAGAGGTGTGATGCCCTCTGGGCATGGGCACCTTGGCAGTGCCAGGCTGTACCTCCTGGCAATGCCCAAGGGGCAAAGTGCCCATGCCCAGGGGGCACCATAGCACTGCCCATCGGGCAGTGCCATGGGAGCAGGGCCTATTGAGGGTGGGGCCTAGGGGCAATCGGTGGGGTTGGGGGGATCCCCCTGCCACTCTGCAGACAGGATTGGGCTGGGATGGAGGAAGGACAGCAATTGGGGTGGACTGGGAGGGGTGGTCTGCCGGGTGGGGGCCTGTCTCCAGGGGATGGTCTGACCCTGGGGGGAATCAGCAGGGTGGGGGTCTGCCGGGGTGAGTGGGGTGGGGGATCACCACTGCTCGGAGGGTGGGCTGTATATCGGGCACTCTGGGATGGGGGGTGCCAGGGCTGGCCCGGGAATTGCTGTCGGAGCCGCGATCGGGCTGTAGGGGGGGCTGGAGGGACAGCACTGCGGAGGTCCCGGACTGCGATCGAGCTGGCCAGCAAATGGAGAGTCTGACAGATTGGGGCCACTGCGCATGCGCAGAGTTCCAGAACTGTCAGACTTCGGCAGGAATAGGCCCCGCCCCCCCTGGGTTTTTAATGATATTCACGACTGGGATCTCTGCAGTGCACTGAGTGCGGAGATTCAGGTGAGAAGCTGAACTGACAAAACAGTCAGGATCTAGAAGTTTTCCCGTCAATTCAGTGCTTTTGGGAGAATCGCGGCCAATGTTTCCAATAGTGGGAGAGTCCAGAACACGGAGTCATAGTTTGAGGATAAGGAGTAAACCTTTTAGGGCCTGGGTGGGGTTGTGGTTGGTGCAGACTCAATGGGCTGAATGGCCTCCTCCTGCACTGTAGGGATTCTATCTTTGGACTGTGGGAGGAAACCGGAGCACCCGGAGGAAACCGACGCAGACACGGGGAGAACATGCAAACTCCACACAGACAGTGACCCAAGCCGGGAATCAAACCCGGGTCCCTAGCACTGTGAGGCAGCAGTGCTAACCACTGTGCTACCGTGACGCCCCATTTGTTCTCTATTTTTTTAAAAATCCCTCAGGATAGACTTGAAGGATACTGTGCGGGGAAAGAAACAAAACCGTTAAACAACTATAAAAGCTGAATTAATTTACCATTTCACTCGCATGTGAGCCATGAACTCAGGAAGCTGTTTTCCGTATAACATGCAGCAGAGAGATTTTGCAGAAGGGCCTATCCCACTAAACAGTCTGACAGCTTGACAGCATCTTGTGTGCAATAAAAGGAGTGAAAGGGACACAACTGTGAATGAGCAAGCATTGTAAACCATGTGTTGTTAAAGGAAGAGGCTTTTTTAAAAAAGAAACCACACCAAATAGCCTAGTGATGCCAAAATCAAGAACGCAACTGAACTGTTTTGCAAAACTCATGGCCGTGTGTCACATCCCAGTCTAAATGCCGAGATGCATCCACTGGGAGTCGTCACCACTAATTCCAGTGGGTTTTCCTGGTTTAGAGATGTTCCCCATTCATTGCTTTCAGCTGTGAATGGGGCACTTCTGAGGTCGTGGCCCACCTCAAACATGATGTGGAGATGCCGGCGTTGGACTGGGGTAAGCACAGTAAGAAGTCTCACAACACCAGGTTAAAGTCCAACAGGTTTATTTGGTAGCAAATACCATAAGCTTTCGGAGCAATGCTCCTTCGTCAGATGGAGTGGTCTCTGTTCTCAAACAGGGCACAGACACAGAAATCAAATTACAGAATACTGATTAGAATGCAAATCTCTACAGCCAGCCAGGTCTTAAATGTACAGACAATGTGGGTGGAGGGAGCATTCAACACAGGTTAAAGAGATGTGTATTGTCTCCAGACAGTACAGCTTGTGAAATTGTGCAAGTCCAGGAGGCAAGCTGTGGGGGTTACTGATAATGTGACATAAATCCAACATCCCGGTTTAGACCGTCCTCATGTGTGCGGAAATTGGCTATCAGTTTCTGCTCAGTGACTCTGCGCTGTCGTGTGTCGTGAAGGCCGCCTTGGAGAACGCTTACCTGAAGATCCAAGGCTGAATGCCCGTGACTGCTGAAGTGCTCCCCCACAGGAAGAGAACAGTCTTGCCTGGTGATTGTCGAGCGGTGTTCATTCATCCGTTGTCGTAGCATCTGCATGGTTTCCCCAATGTACCATGCTTCGGGACATCCTTTCCTGCAGCGTATCAGGTAGACAACGTTGGCCGAGTTGCAAGAGTAGGTACCGTGTACCTGGTAGATGGTGTTCTCACGTGAGATGATGACATCCGTGTTGATGATCCGGCACGTCTTGCAGAGGTTGCTGTGGCAGGGTTGTGTGGTGTCGTGGTCACTGTTCTCCTGAAGGCTGGGTAGTTTGCTGCGGACAATGGTCTGTTTGAGGTTGCGTGGTTGTTTGAAGGCAAGAAGTGGGGGTGTGGGGATGGCCTTGGCGAGATGTTCATCTTCATCAATGACATGTTGAAGGCTCCGGAGGAGATGCCGTAGCTTCTACGCTCCGGGGAAGTACTGGACGACGAAGGGTACTCTGTCCACCGTGTCCCGTGTTTGTCTTCTGAGGTGGTCGGTGCGGTTTTTCGCTGTGGCGCGTCGGAACTGTTGATCGATGAGTCGAGCGCCATATCCTGTTCTTATGAGGGCATCTTTCAGCGTCTGGAGGTGTCTGTTGCGATCCTCCTCATCCGAGCAGATCCTGTGTATTCGGAGGGCTTGTCCGTAGGGGATGGCTTCTTTTACGTGTTTAAGGTGGAAGCTGGAGAAGTGGAGCATCATGAGGTTATCCGTGGGCTTGCGGTACAGTGAGGTGCTGAGGTGACCGTCCTTAATGGAGATGCGCGTGTCCAAGAATGCAACCGATTCCGGAGAGTAGTCCATGGTGAGTCTGATGGTGGGATGGAACTTGTTGATGTCATCATATAGTTGTTTCAGTGATTGCTGTGGGGGAGCACTTCAGCAGTCACGGGCATTCAGCCTTGGATCTTCAGGTAAGCGTTCTCCAAGGCGGCCTTCACGACACACGACAGCGCAGAGTCACTGAGCAGAAACTGATAGCCATGTTCCGCACACATGAGGACGGTCTAAACCGGGATGTTGGATTTATGTCACATTACCAGTAACCCCCACAGCTTGCCTCCTGGACTTGCACAATTTCACAAGCTGTACTGTCTGGAGACAATACACATCTCTTTAACCTGTGTTGAATGCTCCCTCCACCCACATTGTCTGTACATTTAAGACCTGGCTGGCTGTAGAGATTTGCATTCTAATCAGTATTCTGTAATTTGATTTCTGTGTCTGTGCCCTGTTTGAGAACAGAGACCACTCCATCTGACGAAGGAGCATTGCTCCGAAAGCTTATGGTATTTGCTACCAAATAAACCTGTTGGACTTTAACCTGGTGTTGTGAGACTTCTTACCACCTCAAACAACCAGGAGATCCAATTCTGAATGCTTTCGGAAGGATGTTGTGGAGAGGGTAGAAAGAGATGGAATGATTCCTGGGGCAGGTGGTGACCTTGTGGTATTATCACTAGATTATTAATCCAGGAACTCAACTAATGTTCTGGGAACCTGGGTTCAGCTGGTGGAATTTGAATTCAATAAAAAATATCTGGAATTGAGAATCTACTGATGACCATGGAACCATTGTTGATTGTCGGAAAAACCCATCTGGTTCACAAATGTCCTTTAGGGAAGGAAATCTGCCGTCCTTACCTGACCTGGCCTACATGTGACTCCAGAGCCATAGCAATGTGGTTGACTCTCAGCTGCCCTCCAAGGACAACTAAGGATGGGCAATAAATGCTGGCCAGCCAGCGACGCCCACGTTCCATGAATGAATAAATAAAAATGTTGTTACAATGATAGACTGAGGAAGCCCATAATGTTCTTTTTAAAACAGAGAATGTTGAGGGGAGTTTTTTAAAATTCATTCGTGGGACATGGGTGTCGCTGGCTGGCCAGCATTTATTGCCCATCCCTAGTTGCCCTTGAGAAGGTGGTGGTGAGCTGCCTTCTTGAATCGCTGCAGTCCATGTGCTTGACCCACAATGCCGTTGGGGAGAGAATTCCAGGATTTTGATCCAGCGACTGCGAAGGAACGTCGATATATTTCCAAGTCAAGATGGTGATGGTTTGGAGGGGAACTTGCAGGTGGTGGTGTTCCCATGTATCTGCTGCCCTTGTCCTTCTAGATAGAAGTGGTCGTGGGTTTGGAAGATGCTGTCTCGGAATCTTTGGTGAATTATTGCAGTGCATCTTGTAGATAGTACACACTGCTGCCACTGAGCGTCGGTGATGGAGGGAATGGATGTTTGTAGATGTGGTTCCAATCAAGTAGGTTGCTTTGTCCTGGATGGTGTCAAGTTTCTTGAGTGTTGTTGGAGCTGCACCCATCCAGGCAAGTGGGGAGTGTTCCATCACACTCCTGATTTGATAGAGGTTTTTTTCATTCTTTCACAGGACACGGGTATTATGTTTGAGATATGATATTGAGACTAATAATAAACCACAAGATCAGTGGTAGTAAACTAAATGGAACAGTTTATTAATACATCTTTATCCTGGCACAGTCGGCACTGCCTAGGCAAGCTCCACCCCTGGTGGAGCTTGAGCCCTGGGTCATATGATCCATTTTCTTAAAGGAGCATGCCCCAACATACATAATAATGGGTAACACTAGCTTGACAACATTTATTGCCCATCCCTAATTGCTCTTGAGAAGGTGACGGTGAACTCAAACTGCTGCAGTCCATGTGGTGTTGGTGCATCCCACAGTGTGGTTAGGGAGGAAGTTCCAGGATTTTGACACAGCAACAGTGAAGGAACGGCGATATATTTCCAAATCAGGATGGTGTGTGCTTTGTCGGGGAACTTGCAGGCAGTGGTGTTCTCATGCATCTGCTGTCCCTGCCATTCTAGTGGGGTCGAGACCAAGGGTTTGGAAGATGCTGTCAAAGACATTGTTCAAAATCTTGAAGGGTCAGATTGAGTAAATAGACAAACTGCTTTCAATGTGGGGTTAATAAGCAGAGGGCATGGTTTTAACAAGATTGACAAAAGAACCAAAGACAACATGAGGTAAAGATTTTTCATACAATCAGTGGTTAGGGTTTGGCATGCACTGCCTGAAAGTGGTAGATACAGATTCAACAGTAGCCTTCACAAGGGAATTGGATAAACACTTCTGAAAAAGAAATCGATATGGAGAAAATGCAGAGGAGTGAGATTAAATTGCTCTTTGAAAAAGTGAATGCTGGTTTAATATATTTATAACATAAAAATCACTTCAGTCAAAGTGGGTTACAACTCAGCCCAGATGGGACTTATAGCCATCATTTGGCAGCCTGGTAAATGATTTCAATGCTGCAGTTTTGCTCCAAGAAGCTAGAACTCTGTCCTGAAACCTTGGCACTGTTGCATAGTGGTTAACACTGCTGCCTCGCAGCGCCAGGATCCTAGGTTGAATTCTGACCTCGGGTCACTGCCTGTGTGGAGTCTGCACTTTCTCTCTTGTCTGCGTGGGTTTCCTTCGGGTGCTCCAATTTCCTCCTACGCTCCAAAGATGTGCGGGTTAGGGGGGATTAGCAGGGTAAATGCGTGGGGTTACGGGAATAGGGCCTGGGTGGGATTGTGGTCGGTACAGACTCGATGGGCCGAATGTCTGTACTGTAGGGATTCTATAATTCTTGTTCCATACTATACCATTGGTCTTAGCTGAGGCAAACAGAGACTTCACTTTTCGCAAGACCTGGTATAATTTATAGTCTTTCCAGTGCCCTCATGCTGGAGGGACAATCAGTCTTTGGCCCCATAATTGTTGTAGCTTGTTCCTTTCTTAAAATTGGTGCTCAGGATATGAGTGTTGCTAACAAGCTCAACATTCATCTTCCTTCCCTAGCTACTCTTGAGAATATAATGCTGGGCTTTCCTTTTGAACCACCGCAGTCCATGTGGCAAAGTCACTTCCACAGTGACACCATAAGGCAGGGAAGTAGATGGAACAGTAGAAAAATTCCCACTTTCTGTCTCATCATTTCTAGGAAGTAGGCAAAATTCTGGTTGTCGTACGAAGAAAAGTTTAAAGTTTTTTTTATTAGTGTCACAATTAGGCTTACATTAACACTGCAATGAAGTTACTTCCCCAAGTCGCTACACTCCAGCACCTGTTCAGATACACTGAGGAAGAATTTAGCACGGCCAATGCAACTAACCAGCACGTCTTTCGGACTGTGGAAGGAGACCGGAGCACCCGGAGGAAACCCACGTAGATACGGGGAGAGTGTGCAAACTCCACACAGACAGTCACCCGAGGCTGGGAATCAAACCCGGGTCCCTGGCACTGTGAGGCAGCAGGGCTAACCACTGTGTCACCGTGAAAGGTCAGTCAGCCTTGTCTTATTTCCACTGGAGTATCGAAGAGCGATGGGTTACTTGATTGAAGCATATGAGATACCGAATGGTATTGACAAGCTGGATGTTGAAAGGATGTGTCCTGTTTTGGGTGAATCCTGAAACAGGGGGAAATGTTTTAAATTAGGGGTCACCCTTTGAGGACAGAGACAAGAAGAATTTCCTTCTCTTAGAAAGTTGTGTGACTTTGGAACTTTCTGAAGTTCAGAAGACAGTGGTGGTAGGGTCACTGAATATTTTTAAAGCGGAGGTAGATAGATTCTTGTTAGCAAGGGGATCAAAGGGGGTAGCTGGGAATGTGGCATTTGAAGCATAAACAGATCAGCCATGATCTTATTACTTGGGGCAGGCTTAAGGGGCCGAATGGCCTACTTCTGCTCGTGGTTCTCTTGTGCGTTAAGGAAATTCTGGCATATTCTAGATTTTTCCGGCCATTCCCGCCAGCAGGATCTTTTGGTCCCATTGATGGCGAACCCCTGCAGTGTGTTTCCCAGTGGCGCGGGGTGCATACAGCGGGAAACCCCACTGACTGTAGTGGGAGCAGAAGATCCCGGTGGCGACCAATGGTGGGCTGCTTCTGCTGCATCGTGGGGGCGTGCAGAAAATCCCACACATGGGCCGTGATTCTCCCAAAAAAGTTCAAAGTGTCGAATTCACGGGAAAACTGGTGTAAATCACAATTATTTTTTCAGTGCGACTTCAGACAAGAGTCTCCCACACTCTGTGCAATGAGTGTGTTCAATTGTCCTGAAGCCCTGCCCCCAGCAGGCCCCGCCCCCTATGCCCCTCCCGATTGGCACTTTGCCATGCTTGATGGGCAGTGTCTGGGCACTTTGCCCTTCAGGCAGTGCCAGGGGACACAGGCTGGCACGGCCAGGGTGCTCATGACCCGTGGACACCACCCCCCAGCCACCTGACCTCCTGCGGGGCCCCGATTGCCCACCCCTTTACTCCAGCGGGGTCGTACCGCTGGTTCCCCGAAAGTGAGGAGCTAGTCTGAACCCTGCTGGAGTGAAATATTCCGGACAGGGTGGGAGATGCTAGTGGGCCCGGAGAATTCAGTCCCAGGTTCGCAAATCAGATATAAATTACATTAAAGGTAGATTTAAATCACTGACCTGGTGTTCCCGCCGGTTTCCAGCGCAGCTCAAATGGTGCCAGATATCCAGCGCTGGGAGATGCGCAGGTGGTGGGAATGCATGTGTGAACCGGGAGACATGCGATTCTCCCAGCCCACCATGCTAAAATATTAGCACAGCGGGGTGGGTGAATCGCCCCCATGACATGAAAGAGAAAGTCACTTACACCTGACATTCCTTGATCTTTAATATTGAAAATTGCCTTCAGAGCCATATCTAGATGATTGCATTAACATTGTTCGCTGGAAAAAATCCACGCTAGGACGACTAAATTTTCCTCATTAAGTTAAATCAAATATATTATAAATTGTGTGCAGGAATATTCAAGTGTGTGGAGATTGGTAGACCCTTGCATTAATATTTTCACATTTCCAGCATGAAATATATTTAAATCTAATTAAAAGTTATAATAATCTCCATCAATAATTCTCAAGCTATACTGTTTGAGTTTAATTTGTGTGAGCATGCAAGCTGTTGCATTGTAATAAATTTTAATTAAGTGGCCTTTTGAGATAAGCATGTTGTTCACTCATAGTTCACTTCACACTGACAATTGATTCTAGTCACATTTCTGACGTAGAAAAAGCCTTTTCTTAATACTTTAAATAATTCTGTGTATGAGAATTTGGTCCAAACTAAAATAGGAATGACACAATGCATTTTGTACAATAGGCCAGTGAAGGTTTTCAGAGCTGATTGATAGATGGCAGAACGTCAGAAACAGAATGTATAATATATCTTATTCAGACCAATTTCCATCAGCTTATTGTTTCTTTCTGCTAGAGTATCCAATTCACTCCCGCACCCAGTCTATACTGTTATAGGAGTGATCTTCACACTCACACACATACGCACACACACACACTCACATATACACACACACACTCACACCCACACACACACTCACACATATGCACACACACACTCACACATATACACACACACACACTCACACATATACACACACACACACACACGCACGCACACACTCACATATACACACACACACACTCACACCCACACACACACTCACACATACGCACACACACACACTCTCATATTCACACATACACACACACATACACGCACACACACACATACACACACACACACACACATACACACGCGTGCACGCATGCAGGCACACACGCACACATATACACACACACTCATATTCACACATAAACACACACACACACACGCGTACACACATGCACACATGTACACACACACACACACACCCACAGACTCACACACTCACATACACACACAGACTCACACACACACACCCACACCCCAAAGTCCTTTTGGAATGATGTTCAGGGTTGTGTTTCGTGCCAAAAAATGGCGGGCTCGGGGTTAACAAATAAGGAAAAACCTGCCAGGAGTTCTGAATTTGTACCTAGGTGTATACATTTCTTTGCCTAGGAGGAGGCACTGGCCTAGTGGTATTATCGCTAGACTATTAATCCACAAACTCAACTAATGTTCCGGGTACCCGGGTTCGAATCCCACCACGGCAGATGGTGGGATAAAACAAATTTGGAAGTCAGAATCTTCCAATGGCCATGAAACCATTGGTCGATTGTCAGAAAAACCCATCTGGTTCACTAATGTCCTTTAGGGAAGGAAATCTGTTGTCCTTACCCGGTCTGGCCTACATGTGACTCCAGAGCCACAGCAATTTGGCTGACTCTCAACTGCCCTCCTAGGGCAACTAGGGATGGGCAATAAATGCTGGCCAGCCAGTGATACCCATGACCCATGAATGAGTATCATACAGAGAGGATTCCATTGCCACATATCGGCAGCACGGTGGCACAGTGGTTCGATTCCCGGCTTGGGTCACTGTCTGTGTAGAGTTTGCACATTCTCCCCGTGTCTGCGTGGGTTTCCTCCGGGTGCTCCGGTTTCCTCCCACATTCTGAAAGACGTGCTGGTTAGGTGCATTGACCTGAACAGCTACTGGACTGTGGCAACTAGGGGAATTTCACAGTAACTTCATTGCAGTGTTAATGTAAACCTTACTTGTGACTAATAAATAAACTTTAACTTTATCTGTGCAAATGTGGATGATGAGGAAGAGCTCATTTGATTTTCCCTGGAGAAGAGAGAGCAAACAAAAGATTTGATAGTGGGACTCAAAATTGTGAGTGTCCGGGATAGGGTAGATAGCGAAAAACTGTTCTCCTTCAGTGCTGTAACAATTTTCTGATTCTGTGATGAGCTCTCCATCTGTGATCGACAGGAGATGTTTTGCACCTTCAATGCATCCACAATGCCACAAGTCCTAAACCCAGTTGGATGACCAATTGTGAATATTTAGACCACTCTTTAACCCCGATGTACAAAGGACTATTCAATCCATTCAGCATAATCGATATGATCAGATAGAGACAAGAGGCAGGGCACCTTGGAGTTCATTGCTACCCTCAGCATATACCATAGGTGTCAGCATGTCAGTAGACCATTGAAACCTTGAAAAAACCCTCCAAATATGGGGGTCGATTTGTAAACTGACTATGAAAGTTTGGGCAGTCACCATTTTGAAATATCATCAGCATCCTTGCAAAGATTGAAATTCCTGTGTAGTTTTGCAACATAACCCAAATCATCTCTGTGATTCCTTGCTGCTCAGTTACAAGGCGCTAGTAAACAAAACATGTGGGGTGAAAATTGTATCTATTCATTCGAGTACAGTACGTTGCGTCTAAAAAGGCAGCTCCACTTAAAAGCCAACTGTGTGCGAAAGCAAGATTTTGAGGGGCGTAAATGGGTTCTCCTTACACATCTGTCCGACCCGTACATTGCAATTTATGGTAGTATTTGGACTAGCTAAGGAAGCATTCCAATGGTCACGGATGCAGTGGACGAGTAGATGGGAAGGCATTGGCCCGGTGACATTATCGCTAGATTATTAATCAGGAAACGCAGCTGATGTTCTGGGGATCCGGGTTCAAATCCCGCCACGGGAGCTGGTGGAATTTGAATTTAGAAAAACCTGGAATTAAGAACCTACTGATGACCATGGAACCATTGTCGATTGTTGGAAAAACCCATCTGGTTCACTAACATCCTTTAGGGAAGGAAATCTGCCATCCTTACCTGGTCTGGCCCACATGTGACTCCAGAGCCACAGCAATGTGGTTGACTCTCAACTGTGCTCGGGCAACCAGGGATGGGCAATAAATGCTGACCCAGCCAGCAGTGCCCTTGACGTACGAATGACTGAACAAAAAGATGCAGCCCATTATATGGCCTCCACCCTTGCACAAGCTGTACTAGAAATAGCAGAAGCTGATAGTTGGGCTCTTGGCTGATTTCAAAATGTACCTTGGAGTTTCTGATCCCTTACAAAAGACATGGTCACCGGAGCCTGACACTCTTGGGCACAAAGAGACAAAGAGGGACATGAAAGGCAGTCCCCACGACTTCACAGAGCACTCTTGGCCCGGAGAGTTTTCTTTACGCTTACCTGCTGGAGGTTTGAAGTTTCCTGCCGGCCTCAGTAACAACCACAAAAGTGCGGAAGGGTTTTTGGAGCTGCCTGCCTTCCGATTGGGCCGACAGCACCAGAAGCCTGCCTACCATCCTCAATTGGAGGCCTCCCGTAGAATCGCTCTCGCTATTAGCAACCTGAGCTTCGGGGCCCACTTTACACCGTGACAACGGTATCCCGATGCCCGTGGTAAAATTTAGGCCGTAGGTTCTCACAGCATACGGGGGAGACTCTGAAAAAAAACCTATCCAGGGATCCAATTTTAACTCACTCAAAACAATTTAATTTACACAGAGTAAAATCATGCCTCTCATTAGTCCCACTCACCTGCTGTTTTCCCATGGCCTTGAACATTTGTTCTACATTAGATATTTATCCAATTCCCTTTTGAAAGTTATGACTGATTCTGCTTCCTCCGCCCATTCAATCATTGCACTCTAGCAAAGCACCGCAGCGTCAAAATGATTCTCCACATCTCGGCTCCATTAGCCCATTATGTTCAATCTAGGATGCTATCGAGACTTGATGGTTTGAATTATAAGGAGAGGCTGGATAGACTCATAGAGGTTTACAGCATGGAAACAGGCCCTTCGGCCCAACTTGTCCATGCCGCCCAGTTTTTACCACTAAGCTAGTCCCAATTGCTCGCATTTGGCCCATATCCCTCTATACACATCTTACCCATGAAACTGTCTAAAAGCTTTTTAAAAGACAAAATTGTACCCGTCTCTACTACTACCTCTGGCAACTCGTTCCAGACACTCACCATCCTCTGATTGAAAGAATTGTCCCTCTGGACCCTCTTGTATCTCTCCCCTCTCATCTTAAACCTGTGCCCTCTAGTTTTAGGATGGTGTGAGGCTTCCTGAGTGTTGCTACAGCGTTAAAACTTTAAGATGGCTGCCGTAGGGTTTCCCTTTGATCAGTTTGGCAGGCATTTGCATTGCTGGGGCCAGCGACTTTGGTCCTAAATAGTGAGTGCACATCTCTGATGTCTCCGTCTGTTGGCGGGTGAGAGGCCGATTTTGTTTTGGTTCAATCTGACTAGCGCTGTGACGTGGTCAATTGAGGGTGAAACCTTCTTTCGAGGTCCCATGTTTGCAAAAACTAATTACTGTGAATGAGCCAGCAAGGAGCGATTTGACGGATTTGTGGGATCTCTGGTTGAAAGACTGAGACTTTTTCCCTGAGGTGTCGGAGGCTGAGGGGTGATCTTATAGAAGTCTATAAAACAATGAGCGGCATAGATCAGCTAGATAGTCAACATCTTTTCCCAAAGGCAGGGGAGTCTAAAACTAGAGGGCATAGGTTTAAGGTGAGAAGGGAGAGATACAAAAGGGTCCAGAGGGGCAATTTTTTCACACAGAGAGTGGTGAGTGTCTGGATCAAGCTGCCAGAGGTAGTGTCTTTTAAAAAGCGTTTAGACAGTTACATGGGTAAGATGGGTATAGAGGGATATGGGCCAAATGCGGGCAATTGGAACGAGTTTAGTGGTTTAAAAAAAAAGGGCAGCATGGACAAGTTGGGTCGAAGGGCCTGTTTCCATGCTGTGAACCTCTATGACTCTATAACTATGACTGTGTCCCCTGGTTACTGGCCATCCCAACACTACAAAGAATCTCTCCTTATCTAACACCAGATTAAAAGCTGCTCTTGGTGATTATTCTTTTCAGCTATCTTGGGAACATTAATAAAGAATCTGAGGACTGGTTACTGCTCTTCTGGGGGAAATGGGATATTATCTTTAATCTGAGAAGAATGGGTGCAGAATAGATGACTTGGTGTGTATGCCTTTCCCAATCTGCCCGACTTCCTCCCTGGATGCCTTTGACACTGTTAAAGTTTAAGTTTATTTATCAGTGTCACAAGTTGGCATCTTACCCAGTCCCTCCACCCTACCTTCTCCCTGCAACCCTGCACATTTACCTAACCGATACATCTTTTTTAAAATTAATGTCACCAATAGGCTTACATTAACACTGCAATGAAGTTACTGTGAAAATCCCCAAGTCATCACACTCCAGCGCCTGTTCGGGTACACTGAGGGAGAATTTAGCATGGCCAATGCACCTAACCAGCACATCTTTCAGACTGTGGGAGTAAACTGGGGCACCCGGAGGAAACCTACGCAGACACGGGGAGAACGTGCAGACTCCACAGAGACAGTGACCCAAAAGAGAAGTCGAACCCAGGTCCCTGGCGCCCTGAGGCAGCGGTGCTAACCACTGTGCCACCGTGGCGCCTATGTTTGGAGACTTAGGCTGAGATTCCCCCCACCCCACCACGCCCCACGGCAGGCTTTCCAGCGGCTCAGGCAGCCCGCCATTGGCTAACAGGCTCCCTGCTGGTGCAACCGGCTAGCCATGAAAAATGCCATTAGCTTCGGCAGGGTCTGCTGGTCCCAGCACCATCTAATGGCGGGATGCTTCCCCTGCCAGAAAACCCACTGCGTTGGAGGCTGGAAAAGCCTGGCCTTGGACTCCCAGTCCCGTCTTGTCCAGAAATGAACTTCTTTCTTACTGGAACTTTACATCGTAGTAACAGGATGGCATTTTCTGGCAATATTGTGGGGCTCCAGGTGGGAAGTGGGGGCTGTATTGGGGAGATCCTTCTCTTGGCATCTAAAAGCAAACTTGCTCAACAATCAATACCCTCACCCCACCTCCTCCACTCCCAAGTCTTCCCACTGCCTCCCCACCTTCCAGTGACTCATTCCACCCCCAACGCCCCCACTCCCAAATCGACCCCAGTTCCCCTCCTACACCCACCCTCTCCCACACCCCGCCATTGCTCCCATCCCCCACGTAGATACCTAAATGAAGATCTGATTGTGTCCAAAGCTGGTTGTACAGACTTCCAACAAGAATGGCAAACAAATAAACTGGAGTTAGAAGGTAGAGCGATTATTGTACCCATAATACAAGAAATGATGATTTGTTGCTCTATTCAAGGATGAAGAGATAGGTTTAGTGTTATTTAGTGGTGGGGTTTTCACACTGTTGAGCTATTACAGATGATCTAACATTTTTGTTAAAACTACTTTGTGGCAATAAGATTAGTGTTTGGGGAAAAAGCTGATTTTGAAATTGTACCCAGAGTGAATTATTTGTAATGAAATGATAATTCTTCAATCCCTGGCTGTCTCTAACTAAGAACATCTCAGATAGCAAGAGAGATTGTAGCTGGAAGATTGATACTGGTTGACACTGCTAAGAATTAAAGCTCAGTTTCAGAATAACTAAAAGCTATTTTATTTAACTCAGTCCATCATTCATGAACGCGCCAATCAGTACGAGATTAATTATCATAAGCACAACAGATTAAAGACAACTTTTGAAATTACGTGACGTGCATTACACAACATGGTGAAATCCAGCTCCTGGTGTGTGCCGTTTTAACTCAGCACCTTTCCTTCGTACCCACATGTCCGTCCTTGGCCTGCTGCAATGTTCCAGTGAAACTAGGCACATGCTGGAGGAACAGCATTCCATCTTCCGATTAGGCATGTTACAGTCTCAGGACTCAACGTTGAATTCAATAACTTTAGACTGTGACCTTTCTCCTCCATCTTAAACCCCTTTAAAATAAAATCCCATCCACTTATTGTCACAATGCAAAAACCTGTGCCATCGAAATTTATTCCATCCTCGTCTCCAACATGCATGGCGCACTTTGGATATCATCAAGAGCCTTCAGGCTTTGATAGGAACGAAAGGTATTTACTGATAACAAAAACTATATACAAGTGGCTTGCAGCCCCTGGCTGTCTGGAACAGAGCTCTAGCCTTGACAGGTTGACTATATGGCTGCCTCTTGTATTCCAGCCAAAAAAGGACTTTATCCTCTGGGGTGATCACTTGCTCTTGGTTCCTATTGGTTCCACAAGCCAGATGATACTCTCCTGTTGTGCTGTCTTAAAGAGACAGACACCATAACCACCACACCCTACAATAGGCCTTGTCTTTTGTTCTTAATGTTGCTACATCTATGTTGCGATCTCTCACAGCTACAGTTTAATATCTAACACATTTCCCCCTCTCTTTAGTTCTGGTGATGGCCAGAATTCTCTGGTCTTGCACACCCCGCCACCAGTGAGAACAAAGAATTTGGCGCTCAGCCAAATCTCCATTCACAGCAGCAGGACCGGAGAATCCCAGCCGCGGGCAAGGTTGGAGAATCCCAGCCTATGAGTCAAACAGGCTCGAAACATTAACTCTGTTTTCTCTCTCTGCAGCTGCTTCTGGACCTGCTGGGATTTTCCAACATTTTCTGTTCCTGTTTCAGATTCCGTTATCTGCAGTATTTTAGTGGTGAAATCCAAGTTCTGCAATCAAGGTTAACCATCGTTGTCTCCGCTTGTCACATAATCTAGGAGAACAAAGCGTCCCATTGAGTCTGAACTTCCGATCACATCCTTTGTCTCACGGCAGAATGACTGAGGCCATCATCCATCTGTGTATAGCCAGGGGCAAGCACAACTTTTGCCTGCACTGATCTACATCATGCTCCTGCTCCACATATAAATACTTTAGTCTTCTTCAGCTCTGCCTCAATATCCTCAGGGAATTCTCCCGCTCAGCTGCCAGGATTTCATTGAAGAAGAAACCTGTTGGCGGGGTTTCTGCCGATCTTCCACCACGCATACTTACTTGGGTGACCCTTTGAGGAGATTCTGGCACATGTCCCACCATGTGCCACTTTCTCCTCTCCGCTGTATCCTTGTCCCTTGAATGGGTCTCTCTAGTGCAAAGGGAGAGGGTAAAGTTAGTTGTGGGTGAGTGGTCACTGGTGTTTTCAGAGCAATCATTCGCTGCCTGCTCAGAGGACATGGTGTTGAATGATACCCCAAAGGGTATTGGTTGACTGGGATCCCAAAGAAATTGCGGTTCAGTGTTCTAATTATCTGCCCTGTTACTCAGATTACAGCAAATTACATTTGAGTGTAGAAGATTGAGGAGTAATCTCATAGGGGTGTGCTGATGCCTTGGTGGTGTACCATCTATTGATGGACTAATACATGCACAGATCAAACACTTTTTGGAAATCTATATAAACAACATCAACCACATTACCCTCATCAACCCTCTCCCTCAGCTCATCTAAACTTAAAGGTTAGTTGAACACCATTTATCTTGACTGTTAGTAGATTATCATTCCTAAAAGCTGTCTTATCACTGAGGTTAAACTGTCTGGGCTGTAGTTGCTGGGTTTATCCCTTATGTAATGTTTTGAATAAGGGTGTAACATTTGCATATCTCCAATCCTTTTATAGCACCCCATTTAAGAAGCATTGAAAGATTATGACCATTGATACCTCCACAATCTCCACCTGGTTGCCCTGCTATAGGAGGAATGTTATTAAACTGGAAAGGGTGCAAAAAAGATTTACAAGGATGTTACCAGTAAAGGAAGGTTTGAATTATGAGGCTGGATAGGCTGAGACTTTTTTCCCTGGAGCGTAGGAGGATGAGGGGTGACCTTATGAAAGTTTTGTAAAATCGTGAGGGGTATAGGAAAGGTGAAGAGCCGAGGTCTTTTCCCCAGGGTAGGGGAATCCAGAGCTGGAGGGCATAGGTTTAAGGTGAGAGGGGAAAGATTTAAAAAGGACCTGAGGGGCAACTTTTTCACACAGAGGGTGGTGTGTATATGGAATGAGCTGCCAGAGGAGGTGGTAGGGACAGGTATAATTACAACATTTAAAAGACATTTGGACAGGTACATGGATGGGAAAGGTTTAGAGGGATATAGGCCAAACGAAGGCAAATGGGACTAGCTCAGTTTCGGAAACATGGTCGGCATGGGCGAGTTGGGCCGAAGGGCCTGTTTGCGTGCTGTATATCTCTATGACTCTCCATGACTCTTTACCTCTCTCAGCCTTCTTTGATGCATCCCACCCTATCCTGGTGACTTATTAACTTTAATTACGGTCAGTCTTTCTAATCCCTCCTCTTTTTCAATTTTCTTTTTAAGTTTTATTTTATTAGTCACAAGTAGGCTTACATTCACACTGCCATGAAGTTACTGTGAAGATCTCCTAGTCGCCACACTCTGCCGCCTGTTTGGATACACTGAGGGAGAATTTAACATGGCCGATGCACCTGACCTGCCCATCTTTGGACTGTGGGAGGAAACCGGAGCATCCAGAGGAAACCCACGCAGACACGGGGAGAACGTGCAAACTCCACATAGACAGTGACCCAAGCTGGGAATTGAATATAGGTCCCTGTGTTGTGAGGCAGCAGTGCTAACCACTGTGCCACCGTGTCAGTCAAATTTTAGCTGATCCAGTATCTCAATGGCCTCCTAATTCTTCATGATTTTGCTGGTACCTTCTTCCTTGGTAAACGCAGATGAAATTTCATAATTTAAAACCTTTTCCCTGCCCTCTGTATCCACATGTAGGTCTCCTTTTTGATCCCAGATCAGCCACTCTGATCAGGTGAGCTGAGGGGCTGGATTCAGGCAATGTTCCAGGACTGGAAGTAAATGATGTTCCAGCAGGTATGGTATCAGAAGCTCATAGAATCAAATACAACATCAAGTTTGTGAATGGTTGCAACTCAGGCTTGATGAAGCTTCGGGCTTATGACGCCACTCATTCCGAATGCTTCTCCCTGTGTTATTCATCCACTGGGAAGTCAAGGGAGTCTTAACAGCAGAGACAAAATACTGCAGATACTGGAACACTGAAATAAAGACAGAAACTTTTGGAAATACTCAGCAGGTCAGGCAGGGTGACAGGTCATTCATCTGATCTACAAAAGGACAGAGACATGTTGGTGGAGTGGGCAAATAGGTGGCAGATGAAGTTCAATGTGGAGAAGTATGAGGTGATGCATTTTGGTGGGAAGAACATGGAGGGAGGATCTAAAATAAGGGGTCAAATTCTTAAAGGTGTGCAGAAGTAGAGGAACCTGGGTGTATTTGTGGCTAGATCACTGAAGGTGGCAGGACAGGTGGAGAGAGTAGTTAATAAAGCATATAATATTCTGGGCTTCATTAATAGAGTTCAGAGTACAAGAGCAAAGAGGTTATGCTGAATTTATGCAATAGATAGTTAGGCCTTAGCTGGAGTACTGTGTACAGTTCTGGGTGCCACACGATAGGAAGGATGTGAACACGTTGGAGAGAGTGCAGAAGAGGTTAACAAGAATGGTTCCAGGGATGAGAAACTTCAGTTATGCGGATAGATTGGAGAGCTTAAGCCAGTTCTCCTCAGAGAGAAACTGTCTCCCCTTGTAAAAGAATCAAGAATGAGAGGGCGCAGATTTAAGGTGATTTATGAAAGAAGCCAATGTAATGTGAGAAAAAAAAATTAACTCAACGAGTGGTAGGGGTTTGGAAGGGTGGTGGATGCAGGTTCAGTCGAGACATTGAAGAGGACATGAGATGATTAAGTGAATAGAAACAATGTGCAGGGGTATGTGGGGAAAGGCAGAGGAATTGCTCTAAGTCATGATGCTTGGTTGGAGAGCTGGTGCAGATACGATGGGCCACATGGCCTCTTTCTGTGCCATAACACTGTGAGCCTGTGAAATGTGAACCCTGTTTTACTCTCTACAGATGTGGCCTGATGTGCTGAGTATGTTCTGGATGTGCTGAGTATGCTCTGGATCTTCTGAGCCTTTATGCCAATTGTCTTAATGGAACATGAATCCTCCGTGATGGGTCAAGCCTAATGTGTTCAAATTGCATCTAAAGCAAGGCAATTTCATTGATTAGCTCTGAATAACCATTTTGGAGTTCAGCGTGGCTCAACCCTTCTGGTAGCCTCCCACTGAAACTGGCTTCAGAAACTCTTCGAACCAAACAATAAAAGCGTATAATATATCCATTAAAAGATCATGAATTCATGTTTGGCAGTTTCATGCCATTATTCATACTAAAATGGTTTTATAGATAAGGATGCTTCCTGACCATTTTGTGTGCAATCGTTAGCTCCAGACTCTAATGGAAGCATATCACATCAGCTTGACGAATGCTTTTTTTGAAGACATAGATTTATATGAGCATTACACCTCTGACAGGACTGTCGCACCATTTGCTGTGGGAATATTTCTGATTTTAACAGATCATTTGGCCATCAACACTGAACTGCAACGTTAACCTGTGCTTAATTTTGATTTGCCCCAACTGAGATAGATTTATTGGCAGAGCTATGATGGAATTCCTTAACTTGGTGGGTGCCTCAAGGGATTGAAACTGGACAGGCAGTAAGTCATTGGATGTAATAGAATTGTGCAAATATATATATTTTATTGTGCAACTTACTTCAAATGAATAATGCTCATAAATTGTCGGTATGTAACCTTGACTTGACATGCCTTCGCTTGAAGAGTGCTGTATTATTTTGTTATAGGCAAAACTTTTGGCTACAGCTCGTTCCGAGTCAACATCTGTGTAACCAGATGCAGACTCCGCTGCTCAGTGAGATATTTGCAATCAGGCTGATCTGAAGCACAAATCGATCCCATAGAATAAGTGGCTCAGATCAGGCACAATGAGATAGTCCTCAAAAAACCCAATAGGGAAATCAGAAGAAACTTCTTTACCCAAATACCCACCGGGAGGCATGGTGGCACAGTGGTTAGCACTGCTGCCTCACGGTGACAAAGACCTAGGTCCGATTCCGGCCTCGGATCATTGTCTGTGGCAGGACTGTAGCGCCATTTACTGTGCCTAGTCTGGGCACAGAACATAGAAAAGCTACAGCACAAACAGGTCCTTCGGCCCACAAGTTGCGCCGAACATGTCCCTACCTACTAGGCTTACCTATAACCCTCTATCTTACTGACTTCCATGAACTTATCCAAAAGTCTCTTCAAAGACCCTATAGAATCTGCCTCCACCACCACTACTGGCAGCCGATTCTACACACCCACCACCCTCTGAGTGAAAAACTTACCCCTAACATCTCCTCTGTACCTACTCCCCAGCACCCTAAACCTGTGACCTCTTGTGGCAACCATTCCAGCCCTGGGTAAAAGTATCTGAGAATCCACTATATTAATACCTCTCAACATCGTATACACCTCTATCAGGTCACCTCTCATCCTTCACCCCTCCAAGGAGAAAAGACCTAGCTCTCTCAACCTATCCTCATAAGGCATGCCATCTAATCCAGGCAACATCATTGAAAATCTCCTCTTTCTATGGCTTCCACATCCTTTCTGTAATGAGGAGACCAGAACTGGGCGCAGAACTCCAGGTGGGGTCTGATCAGGGTCCTATACAGCTGCAGCATTATCTCCCGATTTCTAAACTCAATTCCTCTATTGATGAAGGCCAGTATTCCATACGCCGTCTTAATTACAGCCTCTACCTGTGACGCTGCTTTGAGTGTCCGATGAACCCTGACCCCAAGATCCTTCTGATCTTCCACGCTGCCAAGCGTCTTACCCTTAATATTATATTCTTTCATCCTATTCGACCTGCCAAAATGAACCACCACACACTTATCTGGGTTGAAGTCCATCTGCCACTTCTCCGCCCAGTCTTGCATCTTATCTATGTCTCGTTGCAACTGCTGACATCCCTCTACACTATCCACAACACCACCAACCTTTCTATCATCAGCAAACTTGCCAACCCATCCTTCCACTTCCTCACCCAGGTCATTTATAAAAATCATAAAGAGCAAGGGTCCCAGAACAGATCCCTGGGGCACTCCACTGGTGACCGACCTCCATGCTGAAGAAGACCCATCTACAACCATTCTTTGCCTTCTGTGGGCAAGCCAGTTCTGAATCCACAAAGCAATGTCCCCTTGTATCCCATGCCCTTTCAGTTTCTCAATAAGCCTTGCATGGGACACCTTATTAAACGCCTTGCTGAAATCCATATAAACTACATCTACCGCTCTTCCTCGTCTATGTGTCTAGTCACAGCTTCAAAAAATTCAATTAGGCTCGTAAGGCATGATCATTAGATTTTGATTTATAGATCATTTGGCCATTTGCACGCTCGCCCCGTGTCTGCGTGGGTTTACTTTGGGTGCTCCAGTTTCCTCCCATAGTCCAAAGATGTGTGGGTGTGGTTGATTGGCCATGCTAAATTGCCCCTTTGTGTCAGGGGAATTAGCAGGGTAAATACATGGGGTTACGGGGATAGGACCTGGGTGGAATTGTTGTCACTGCAGGCTTGATGGGCCGAATGGCCTCCTTCCACACTGTTGGGATTCTATGATTTTTTTTCTTATTCGTTTGTGGGACATTTGCGTCACTGGCTGCCCGAGGGCAATTGAGAGCCAATCACATTCCTGTGGCTCTGGAGTTACACGTAGGCCAGACCAGGTAAGGACAGCAGATTTCCTTCCCTAAAGGACATGAGTGAAACAGATGGGTTTTTCTGACAATCAATAATGGTTCCTTGGTCATCAGAAGATTCTTAATTCCAGATGTTTTTTATTGAATTCAATTCCACCATCTGCCATGGCGGGATTCGAACTCAGATCCCCAGGACATTAGCTGAGTTTTTGGGTTAATAGTCTAGTGATAATACCAATAGGCCATTGCCTCCCCCAGTAATGGTGAGAATGTGGAATTTGCTGCCACAGGAAGTAGTTGAAGCGAAAAGTATCGGGGCATTTAAGGAGCAAGCACATAGGGGAGAAGGGAATAGATGGTAGCAATGGTAAATTTAGATGAGAAAAATGGGAGGAAACTTGAGTGGTGCATGAACGTCAGCAGCTGGCATTGACTGGTTCGTCTGTTTCTGTACACTCAGGCCATCTGGTTGCTGTGGCAACATGAAATTTTAGATGCATATTGTAGCCTGGAGCTATAGATAGGGATGCAAGTCGCTTCAGGATTCTCTTATTGACTGACCAGGAATCTCTTAGGTCTGACCACCTGCCATTCTGTTGGAAGGACTGGCAGGTTAATGATGTTAAAATTAATTGAAATGCATGTTATAGAATCATAGAATCCCTACAATGCAAATGAAGGCTATTTGGCCCCTGGAGCCTGCATCGACAACAATTTACCCTGCTAACCCCCCTGACAATAAAGGCCAATTTAGTATGGTCAATCCACCTAACCTGCTCATCTACCAGCTGACTGTAGGGAGATACCGGAACACCCGGAGGAAACCCACGCAGACACTGGGAGAAAGTGCAAATTCCACACAGAGGGGCGAATTTTCCCATCCCGCCTGCCACGGGAGTGGGCGAGGGGCAGACCATGGAAAGGTATGTTGACCTTGGGCGGGACTTTCCGGTTTCAGGGTGAACGCGGGCAGAAAATCCTGCCCAGAGAGTCACCCGAGGGTGGAATTGAACCCGTGTCCCTGGCGCCGTGAGGCAGCAGTGCTAACCACTGTGCCACCTAAACATTCCTGTTGTTGGTTCTGTTTCTGAGCTTTGTTGTCACCAAGAGAGTCCATTTTGCAATGTGTCTTTGCTGCTTGGACTGGGAGTCCAGATGCTAGTGTTTTTGAAAGCATATCTAACAGGTTTTCAGGTTGGATCTCATTGAGGTTGCCACCTCCTTCACTTTTCAAAGGCAACCTAGGTAAAGGAGAAGCCTTATTGTCGACTGTGAGTCAGTAGGTCAGTTAGAGGCAATTGTTGCTGCCACAGAAGTATCGGAGAGCCAGGGGCTTTCTCATTAGAGTCATAGAGGTTTACAGCATGGAAACAGGTCCTTCGGCCCAACTTGTCCATGCTGCCCTATTTTTTAAAACCGCTAAGCTAATCCCAATTGCCCGCATTTGGCTCATATCCCTCTATACCCATTGTATCCATGTAACTATCTAAATGCTTTTTAAAAGACAAAATTGTGCCCGCCTCTACTACTACCTCTGGCAGCTTGTTCCAGACACTCACCACCCTCTGTGTGAAAAAATTGCCCCTCTGGACCCTTTTGTATATCTCCCCTCTCACCTTAAACCTATGCCCTCTAGTTTTAGACTCCCCTACCTTTGGGAAAAGATATTGACTATCTAGCTGATCTGTGCCCCTCATTATTTTATAGACTTCTATAAGATCACCCCTCAGCCTCCTACGCTCCAGAGAAAAAAATTCCTAGTCTATCCAGCCTCTCCTTATGACTCAAACCATCAAGTCCCGCTCGCATCCTGGTAAATTTTCTGCACTCTTTCTAGTTTAATAATATCCTTTCTATAATAGGGTGACCAGAATTGCACACAGTATTCCAAGTGTGGCCTTACCAATGTCTTGTACAACTTCAACAAGACGTCCCAACTCCTGTATTCAATGTTCTGACTGATGAAACCAAGCATGCCGAATGCCTTCTTCACCACTCTGTCCACCTGTGACTCCACTTTCAAGGAGCTATGAACATGTGCCCCTAGATCTCTTTGTTCTGTAACTCTTCATTATTTCTGAGTTCTTTGGCTTTTGAAGTTTCCAGGTTTCTGTGTGGTACAAAGGTGAAGGAGGGGAAGGGAACCAACCTTAAACAAATTCTGCCCAGGCCCGTTTATTTGAAAGAGATCGCGGATAGCATAATCAGACCAGAATTTCAGAAGCTCTTGGATCGATCAATCATTCAATGTTAGATTGTGTGTTGTCTGCATACTGTGTGTGATTAGTTAACACTGGGTATGGTCACTTGGAAAATAACTAAATTGCATTAAACTGCCGTAAGTGTGATTTTATTTAATTTGATTTGATTTATTGTCACATGTATTAGTATACAGTGAAAAGTATTGTTTCTTATGCTATACAGATAACACATACCTTTCATAGAGTATATAGGGGAGAAGGAAAGGAGGGGGTACAGAATATTATGTTGTAGTCATAGCTAGGGTGTAGAGAAAGATCAACTTAGTGAAAGGTAGGTCCATTCAAAAGTCTGTTGCCGCAGGGAAGAAGCTGTTCTTGAGTCGGTTGGTACGTGACCTCAGACTTTTGTATCTTTTTCCCGATGGAAGAAGGTGTTAAGGGTGCATAGAGACATTGTAAAACATTGAATAACACTCCAGTTACACATATCAAACTGTGTATCAGATCGGCATACCTCCAAGGCATAAGACACAACTTTCCCATTCTATTTTTCCACTCAGACTCACCATTCAAATTATATTTACTTCCCTTATCTCTCCTCTCTTTTTTGTTCCAACCTTTTAGAAGCAAATGAACATGAGTAAACTGTACAGTTTGTCAGATTTGGCGCATGTGCGGCATTCTGTAATAAGTAATTTGCTCAACAAGACTTAACAACTCACCCCGTTAAACAGGCCCTTTCCCTTTTGTTCTCCAATATTTTTGTAACCAATAATAGGGCGGCATGGAGGCATGGTCGTTAGCACTACTGCCTCACAGTGCCAGGGACCCAGTTTCAATTTCGGCTTCGGGTGACTGAGTGTGGAACAAAGAACAAAGCACAAAGAAAATTACAGCACAGGAACAGGCCCTTCGGCCCTCCAAGCCTGCACCGTCCATGCTGCCCAACTGAACTAAAACCCTCTACCCTTCCGGGGACATTATTCCTCTATTCCCATCCTATTCATGTATTTGTCCAGATGCCCCTTAAAACTCAGTATGGTATCTGCTTCCATGACCTCCCCCGGCAGCGAGTTCCAGGCACCCACCACCCTCTGTGTAAAAAAACTTGGAGTCTGCACATTCTCCCCATATCTGTTTGGGTTTCCTCCGGGTGCTCTGGTTTCTTCCCACACTCCAAAGATGTGCAGGTCAGGTGGATTGGTCATGCTAAATTGCCTCTTAGTGTCAGGGAGAATTAGTGGGGCAAATAAGTGGATTGCAGGGATAGGGCCTGGGTGGGATTGTTGTCAGTGCAGATCGATGGGCCAAATGGCCTCCTTCTGCATTGTAGGAATTCTATGATTCTATCAGTCAAAATGAAAAAGAAATGTTTTCTTTTAAATTCTGCTCTGACTTCTCTCCTGAGTTTTGCTCGCAATAGGGTCTTTAGCTGTTGGAGGCTTTCGGACAACCCTGGGGAGGGTTAACAATGTTGGATTCAGCGTGAGATGTGCAATGCTTCATTACAGCATGGCAGGGGTTCCTTGATTTTGTCTCAGTCAGTACAGACATTGCACAGAACAATTTTTCCTTCATAGAGGCAGCGCGTGTCTAGTCTTCGCTTGATAGTTATTTGTTTGCTGCCACAGCCTGGCATTGCCTAGATACTGAAATGAGATGATCAGTGTGACAATCTGAATCCAATTTTTGATGGGGGTAATTCTATTGCTCGACATCGAGGGAACAATTTGGCCTCAGTAAAGTGTTCCCAACAGCTGGGATGACAATCGGCTATATAAACTTCGGAATGATAACATTGCGCTGTGTATATTGACAACTCAGGTCATTTGCAGTTATTAAAAGAAAAACTGTACTTGATACCTGCTTTTAAAAGCCTCGGGGAAGCAAATAATGCACTTGCGGATAGTACGATCGTTAAGTCTTTTAGTAGGAACTCAAATACTATCACCTAAGTTTCAGGCAAAGGGAAATTCAAGGTCACTATAACATGGCAGCACAGAGGTTAGCACTAGCACCCCTGCCTCACAGCACCAGGGAGCCAGGTTCAATTCCTGGCTTGGGTCGCCGTCAGTGAGGAGTCTGCACGTTCTCCCTGAGGCTGCGTGGGTTTCCTCCGGGTGCTCCAGTTTCCTCCCACAGTCCGTTGCTGGTTAGGTGCATTGCCCTCGCTAAATTCTCCATAAAAGCAAATTACTGCGGATGCTGGAATCTGAACCCAAAAGACAAAATGCTGGAAAATCTCAGCAGGTCAGGCAGCATCTGTAAGGAGAGAAATGAGCTGACATTTCGAATCCAGATGAACCCTTTGTCAAAGCTAAAAGGCATCGAAAATGGGAGATATTTATACCGTAGGGTGAGGGAATGAAAGATGAGTCACAGCCACAAACCCAGGGGAAAGGCTGCTAATGGCAGTCCGGAGAGAGAATAGAAGGTGCGAATGGCCAAACGGCGGAGAAGCTGAAATCAGAGGGTGAGCTGTGACAGATGAAGATGTGGGGGGAGGGGGGAATGGATGGGAGAGAGGGAAAATTGAGAAAAAGGGGGAAAGGGGAAGCAAAGGAGGAGAAAAGGTCATCGCTTTGCTGAGCACCTTTGGTGCAATCAGGACCCTGACCTTCCCGCTGCTTGCCATTTTAACACACGATCCTGCTCCCATGCCCACATATCTGTCCTTGACCTGCTGCAATGTTCCAGTGAAGCTCAACGCAAACTGGGGGAACAGCATCTCATCTTCCGGCTCGGCACTTTACAGCCTTCCGGTCTCAACATCGAATTCAACAACTTCAGATGATTAGCTCGACCCCACCTCGACTCCTTTGTTTTCATTTCATTTCATTTTTAACTGTTCTCTACCTTTTATTTCTTTACTGCCTTTCTTTATTTTTCTTCCCCCACTCTTCCCCCCTATTTTATCCCCCCTTTTCTTACCTCTTGTTCCCCTTTGCTTCCCTTTTCCCCTTTTTCTCAATTTGACCTCTCTCCCACCCGTCTCCCCGCTCCCCCAACATCTTCATCTGTCACCGTTTGCCCTCTGATTTCAGCTTCTCTGCCGTTTGGCCATTCACACCTTCTATTCTCTCTCTGGGCTGCCATTAGTAGCCTTTTCCTCTGCTATCTGTGGCTATGACTCATCTTTCATTCCCTCACCCTGCAGCATAAATATCTCCCACTTTCTATGCCTTTTAGCTTTGACAAAGAGTGATCTGGATGCTCAATTCTCCCTCAGTGTACCCGAACAGGCGCCAGAGTGTGACGACTAGGGGACTTCATCACAGTGTTAATGTAAACCTACTTGTGCCACTAATAAAAAAAACTTTAAAAATAAGGCTGCGCTGAAATGTTAGTTCAGTCCCACCTAATTTGCCACATGATGCGACCTTCACAGTATTGAGGTTGACCTCAAACAGACCATTGTCCGCAGCAAACTACCCAGCCTTCAGGAGAACAGTGACCACGACACCACACAACCCTGCCACAGCAACCTCTGCAAGATGTGCCAGATCATTGACACGGATGCCACCATCTCATGTGAGAACACCATCTACCAGGTACACGGTACCTACTCTTGCAACTCGGCCAACGCTGTCTACCTGATACGCTGCAGGAAAGGGTGTCCCGAGGCATGGTACATTGGGGAAACCATGCAGACGCTACGACAACGGATGAATGGACACCGCTCGACAATCACCAGGCAACACTGTTCTCTTTCTGTGGGGGAGCACTTCAGCAGTCATGGGCATTCAGCCTCTGATCTTCGGGTAAGTGTTCTCCAAGGCGGCCTTCACGACACACGACAGCGCAGAGTCGCTGAGCAGAAACTGATAGCCAAGTTCTGCACACATGGGGACGGCCTCAACCGGGATGTTGGCTTTATGTCACACTATCAGTAACCCCCACAGCTTGCCTCCTGGACTTGCAGAATCTCACTGACTGTCCTGTCTGGAGACAATACACATCTCTTTAACCTGTGTTTAATGCTCCCTCCACTCACATTGTCTGTATCTTTAAGATCTGGTTGGCTGTAGAGATTCGCATTCTAATCAGTATTCTGTAACTTGATTTTGTGTCTCTGTGCCCTGTTTGACAGCAGATTTCCACTCCATCTGACGAAGGAGCAGTGCTCCGAAAGCTAATGGCATTTGCTACCAAATAAACCTGTTGGACTTTAACCTGGTGTTGTTAAAACTCTTACCAGGAAAAACTAGAACCAGAGGGCACAACCTCAGGCTAAATCCTGATAATCCTTTAAAACAGAGATGAGGAGGAATTTCTTCAGCCAGTAGGTGGTGAATCTGTGGAATTCTTTGCCGCAGAAGGCTGTGGAGGCCAGGTCATTGAGTGTCTTTAAGACAGAGATAGATAGGTTCTTGATTAATAAGGGGATCAGGGGTTATGGGGAAAAGGTAGGCGAATGGGGATGAGAAAAATATCAATCATTATTGAATGGCGGAGCAGACTCGATGGGCCGAGTGGCCTAATTCTGCTCCTATGTCTTATGGCCTTATGGTCTTATAGATTTCCATCGGAGAGAAATGCCACAAAGACTGTCTATATCAGTATGCTTTCACATAAGTCAAAAATTGGGGCATGTAAGATTTAGAAATGCCAGGGGAATTTATTTATTTGATCGTACAAACGTGATTTGAGCTCGATTCTTCCTGACTCCTTTCATTTCTCACAAAGGATTGGATTTCTTTCCGTGGGAGCTTGCTCTTTGATGGAATATTAACCTTGCGTGTTAATGCATAATGCAAAGGAGAGATTAATTAGAGCATTACACTCACAGCACGGACCAAAATCTCGTGCTTTCTGGCCTCCCAAAGAAAAAAAGTGACAGAATGAGCGTGCTGTGATAACAGCTACTGCTTTTGTTTTCCTCAAAGTGTTTAATGCCATTCCTGGAGATCTGATGATAAAAATATTGTACAGCGAAAAAAAAATTTCACCGCACTCCAATCCATCCATTCCTTCCAAAATATTAATGATACCTGTAGGGACATTCCCCGTCAAGTAATCAGAATGGCGAACCACCACTGCATAATGAATGAGTACAAATGATACACCAGGCTGAATTAGATCAGATCAGGCCATGGCCAGCTACAGATCAAACCTCCTATCAATCACAGCAATTTGTCCAGAAAGAAGACAGTTTCCTCCTCAGTATTGTACCCATTTGAATTTTATTATTTCCTATATGTGAGTGTTAAGAATTTTGACCCATACGCACCAGGAACTGGATTCAGTGCTGGCATTGATTAGCCTGCTGTATCTTAATATCTTGAAGTTGAATACCTTAACTGATCGAGTTGAAGCCTCTTCTCTTTCTGACTCTCTCTGAGCTTTGACAGTCAGAATCTTTTTCCCAGGGTTTTTGGGTGGGATTTTACAATTTCGGGATAAACGAGGCCGTGAATTCCGGCCCGAGGTTAACGGATCTTTCCACAGTCCGCCCCTCGCCCACTCCGATTCCCATGGTGGGCGGGATGGTAAAGTTCTATTGGGAATGTCCAATACAAGGGGGCATGCACTTAATGTGACAGGGGGAATATTCCAAGGAGATGTGAGGGGCAAATGTTTTACACAGAGACTAGTAGGTGCCTGGAGCATGCTGCCAGGGGTGGTGAAGGCAGATACGATAGGGGCATTTAAGGGGCTTTTAGATAAGCACATGAATATGCAAGGAAGAGAGGGGTATTGACCAAAGGCAGGCAGGAGGGATTAGTTTAATTTGGCGTCATGTTCGGAACAACATCATGGGCCAAAGGACCTATTTCTGTGCAGTACTGTTGAATGCTCTATGCTCTTTCTCTCTCTCATGAGTTCCTACATGAGATACATTTGGTATTTTCACACTGGTGGGCCCACAGTCCACTGCAGAAGAAGGTCATTCAGCCCATCGAGTCTGCACCAACTCTCTGACTGAGTTCCCCACCACACTGCCCTGACCTCATAAACCCACGCATTTACCATGGCTAATCAATCTAATCTGCACATTTTGGGACGCTAAGAGGCAATTTAGCATGGCCAATAAACCTAATCTGCGTATCTTTAGACTGTGAGAGGAGCACCCGGAGAAAACCCATGCAGACACGGGGAGAACATGCAAACTCCACACGGACAGCCCAGGGCTGGAATTAAATCCGGGACCCTGACACTGTGAGGCAGTGGTGCTAACCACTGTGCTACTGTGCTGCCCACACTCCTTCCATTTCTCCCACCTCTCTCCCCAAAACCTTTGTGAACTTGTCAAGTGCCGAACTCAGTTACAAACATTCGATACGTTTGCGTGAGCATCCCCGAAAACGCAACCAAGCTGCCCACAACAAAAAAAAATTCACTCGCAAAGACTCCTTTAGTCAGGACCAAGAAGGAAAATGCTTTAGACACCCAAGGACAGAGAACTCCCAGGTGTGCACTTTCCAAACATCTGGGCAGTATGCTTCATTATAATTGCTTTGACAGGAATTGGTGAGGTAAAGCAGAGTTCGAGTCGTGTAACACAAGATAAATGTGGTAAGGAAGCAAGTACTTGTGCCACGTAAGATATGCATGTCATGGCATGTTAAGAATGTGTCACAGCTGACCTGTGAATAAACAAACAGACTGTAGATTGCTGAACAAACAAAGTGACGTCTAAATGAATCTTCTGAAACAAAATGCTGCTTGTTATTCATGTTTGACAGTTCGGTTAGTGGTGATGTAGTGACAGCCTTATGTTATCTTACCCTGGGTTAGGTCTTATATTAGACATTGATTGGAAACACAGTCATCACATCTATCCGAAGAATCTCAGGGGGATTGCCCTTAAAATAGGCCAGCTAGTTTACCCGCCAACTGTGGCACAGTGTTTACCTTTCAGTCAGAAAGTTATGTGTTCAAGTCCCACTCCAGATACAGGCCCACAAAATATATAAGCGGCAAAACCTTGCTGCCGCTACACCGGTGGAATCTTACGGTCCAGCCAATGGTGCATCTCCACCACAGGGGTGTGTTCAACGAGAATCTCCGTTAACAATGGTGGGACCAGAAGAACGTGCCACACCGTCTATCGCCACCGTGAAACAAACCACGGAGGGGGAAGAAAATCCCACCCACTTTGAGATTATATTTCTCAGATGAGACACTAAACCGATGCCCCACCTGAGGCAGTCGTAAAAGATCCTATTGCACGATCTTGAAGATGAACAATAGAGTTCTCCCCAGTGACTTGGCCAATATTTAATCCCTCAAGCAACACCGTAGCTTATTTGACCATTTCACATTGCTGCTTGAGGGAACAACTTGTGCATTAATTGGTTCCTGCATTTAGTCCGTGACGACAGTGACTACATTTCAAAAGTACTTTCTTAGCTCTTGGTGCTTTAAGACAGCTTGAGATTGTGAACGGAAGGTCTTTATCTTCACTTTTTAAATGACGGATGATTGTATCCATCGTCAATCTTTCTATTTAAGCAATTCATCCAAATAGAAACCAAAATACATTACAATTTTGAATTACAAACCAGAATACAATCTCACAATAATAAATTGTAAAATGACAACCGATATAACACCTTGTCAACAATGAATATGCCATCCTTAATACAACAGCACAAACTAACATAGCACAATAACAAGAGCAAATATATTGCCCTTTATGCAGTAGAAAACAACTCCCGTCCCAAATGAAAATAGGGTCCATTGTGAGTTGTTTGTAACCTTCCGGGGTTTCACCTTCTGGGGCCAAACATCCAGGGGCGATTGTACCCATAGCCCTCACCACAGATTAAACCTTCTACAGTCTTAACTGCAAAGTACTTTCACCTTTATTGAGGAAGACTAAGTTAAAAGCTGTGTAGCTGAGTCCCCACGATAGTCACTTCATTGAACACAGATCACTTTTGGGACAGACTATGGGATCAGAATCCAAAAATCCATCAAGTGTTCATTTCAACTGTCTGGAAATCAATTGTAGTTCCAAACATTTCTTCATTATGCAAGTAACGCCGATCTTGTTCTAAGGAGAAAAATGCTTGGATGGTAAAATTATGACTATTATGCTAGTTTTACATGAATAATTTGGTGCTACCACAACTGTGTTATGCTTTTGACAGTGGAAATATTGTTTGGGGGATTGTGGTTGTGCCGGTAGCTTTGATACTTATACAAGTGGAAAAGTAGATATTTTGTTGTCGCATGATCCAAAAGAAGACAAAATAGGTATTTAGCGCCCTCTATAGTGCTTCTTCCTTCTGTTAGGATGGCGGAATAGCCAGTTTGTAGACTTGGTCTGCACATTGTCATTTCATAATCATTCTGATAAGGCATTAACACAAGAGCACAAGAAATATAAACAAGAGTAGGTCCTTTGAGACTGCTCGACCATTCAATGAGATCAGGACTGATCTTGGACTTCAACTCCACTTGTCCGCCTGCGTGCCATATCCCATGATTCCCTGAGGTAGCTAAATCTGTCTACCCCAACCTTAAATGTGTTCAACAATGGAACATCTACAATTGTCTGGGGTAGAGAATTCCAAAGATTCACAACCTTTGAATGAAGTAATTTCTCCAAATCTGAGTCCTAAATGATCAACCCCTTGCACAGTGGTTAGCACTGCTGCATCACAGCGCCGGGGACCTGGGTTCGATTCCCACGTGGGTCACTGTCTGTACGGAGTCTGCACGTTCTCCCTGTATCTGCATGGGTTTCCTCCGGGTGCTTCTGTTTCCTCCCACAGTCCGAAAGATGAGCTGGCGGACTGCACGTGGGCACATCAATTCTTGTGTGACTTCCTGAGACTGTGTTATCATTTATCGGGGAAGTGTGAAGGTTTTTCAAAGCACTTTCATTACCCTTAACATCAAGATGGTTCATTCTCAATCTTCCAAACAAAGGCAGAGGGCGGGATTTTCCTGCCACGCTCTCCCCAAGACCGGAAGATCCCACCCGAGGTCAATGGATCTTTGCATGGTCCACCCCACCTGCCCGCTATGATTCCCATGGCATGCAGGATGGGAAGATTCCACACAATACAAGTGAAATTTGTAGAGTTTGTGCCATTCTACCTTTAAGAGCTGATTTCTGCTGCACAGTTACAACTTAATGGAGTTAAGGGTGGGTAATTTTGACTTTAGACAATGTGGCACAGTGGTTAGCACTGCTGCCTCACAGCGCCAGGGACCCGGGTTCAATTCCCGGCTTGCATCACTGTCTGTGTAGAGGCATGTTCTCCCCGTGTCTGTGTGGGTTTCCTCCAGGTGCACCGGTTTCCTCCCACAGTCCGAAAGACATGATGGTTAGGTGCATTGGCCATGCTAAATTCTCCCTCAGTGTACCCGAACAGGCGCCGGAGTGTGGCGACTAGGGGATTTTCACAGAAACTTCATTGCAGTGTTAATGCAAGCCGACTTATGACACTAATAAATAAATTTAAACTAGTGCAAAATGTGCAATGTTGGCTTGACCAACCAGCCGTTAAATCTTTTGTTTTCTTAATCGATGACTGCAGTCTGTCCTATTGAGCGCATTCCGACAGTGAAGATGTTCCTCCGAGATTACTGATTAGAGCACCCGTGTAACACTATTTATAATTGGCTTTTTTGGATCTTTGTGTTTCCACTGACAAAATGCAGTAAGTCATGTTACCTTTTAACCCAGACCTGTAAGGATACAGACAGTCAGATCACCCTAATACTCCATGGGAACATCAGCATTATTCACAAGGAATTATTGTCTGCAATCCCTCCAGCTCTCTTGACACGCAATCAGCTAAAACAATGATTCCCCACTCTAAATAGGGACTGAGGTAAATATTTATCCTGACATAGATTCTAGCTGATTAAAGGGGAAAACATGAACAGGATAGATGTTAAAGTATTTGCAGATCTAGGTGTGTGAATTAATTTGTGTTGAGTTTCTTCAATATTATTGATATCAACGCATTGGTTTATTTACAACCTGTTACAGGTCATCAGTTGCCTAATTGCATTTTATTTTCACTCTCTACAAGCATTTAGAATCATCATAGAATCCCTACAGAACAGAAGGAGACCATTCAGCCCATCGAGTCTGTGCCAACCACAATCCCACCCAGGCCCCACACATTTACCCTGCTAGTCCCCCTGACACTAATGGGCAATTTAGCATGGCCAATCAACCTAACCCGCACATCTTTGGACTGTAGGAGGAAATCGGAGCACCCGGAGGAAACCTACACAGACATGGGGAGAATGTGCAAACTCCACACAGTCAGTGGCCCGAGGCTGGAATTAAACCCGGGTCCTTGGCGCTGTGAGGCAGCAGTGCTAACCCCACATATTTGCCCTATTAATCCCCGACATCCTCCTAACACTAAGGAGCAATTTAGCATGGCGAATCAACCTAACCAGCATGTCTTTTGGACTGTGGGAGGAAACCGGAGCACCCGGAGGAAACCCACTCAGACACGGGGAGAACATACAAACTCCACACAGTCACCCAAGCTGCGAATCGAACCCGGGTCTCTGGCGCTGTGAAGCTGCAGTGCTAACCACTGTGCCACCGTGCCACCCCTATTAAAAGATGTAAGCCTTCAGTCAAAATAATTCCTGTGCATCACATGAAACAAGACTTGCATTAATATAGCACATTTCAAAACCTCAAGGGATCTTGAGTCAGTGATGTACTGTTTGAAGGGTTGTCAACTCCTGTAAGCTAGGAAATGTGGCAGCCAATTTGCACACAGCAAGATCCCATAAAAACAATGTGATAATAACAAGGTAATCTCTTTGTGATGTTAGTTTTGGCCAAAAGTCCACTCCTGTTGATTCCTCAAAAAGATAAAAGGAGGGCATCGTAACAAAGCCTTGCAAGAGGAGTCACTGAATTGGCACAGTGGCACACTGGTGAGCACTGCTGCCTCACAGTGCCAGGGTCCCGGGTTCAATTCCAGCTTCAGGTCACTGGCTGTGTGGAGTTTGCACATTCTCCCACATGTCTGCGTGGGTTTCCTCCCACAGTCCAAAGATGTGTGGGTTAGGTTGATTGGCCATGCTAAAATGACCCTAGCGTCAGGGGGATTAGTAGGGTAAATAAATGGGGTTACAGGAATAGGGCCTGGGTGGGTTTATGGTCAGTGCAGACCTCCTTCTGCGCTGTCGGGATTCTATTCTATGATCCTAATGCAGAGAAATTAAAATGGGAAAATGCATTGCCGAGGAGTATATGAAGATTAATGGGCAGTATTCCTTTTAGTTACTTCTGCAAATAAGCTAAACAACAAATTTTAAATTAATTGTACTGCAGAGTGGAAAAATCCCTTTTCAGTGAAATGGGTGTTACTTGTTCTAGTCTTGTAGCCATAATATTCAATAGTATGCGAGCTAAATGAATGCCCCACGCTCATGGAATCCAAATGAAAGAAAGGTATATAAAAGTAACTATCTCACTGGCATACCCTCAAAGTCATTACTGAACATAGAGAGCCATTCTTCCAGTCCATTACAATGTATTTGTATCTGTGTTAAAGCAAAAACGATAAAAGAGTTTTTGAAATTGGCCACGCTTCTTACTGTTTGCAAACTGCAACATGGAAAGGGATCCATAACGGTGGAGAAGTAAGAAGTCTCACATTATCTGTAACCCCCACGACTTGCCTGGGTTTGCAAAATCTCACTATAACTGTCCTGTCTGGAGACAATACACATCTCTTTAACCTATGCTTAACGCTCTCTCCACTCACATTGCCTGTACCTTTAAGTCTTGATTACCTGTAAAGACTCGCATTCCAACCATTATTTTGTAAATTGAGTTTGTATCTTTATATGCCCTGTTTGTGAACTGAAATCCCACTCACCTGACGAAGGAGCAGCACTCCGAAAGCTCGTGGCTTTTGCTACCAAATAAACCTGCTGGACTTTAACCTGGTGTTGTGAGACGTCTTACTGTGTTTACCCCAGTCCAACGCCGGTATCTCCACATCATGAATTCTGTTTCCACAGAGAGGAAAGAACATTAGTGAAGAATCATATGAAGGAAAATTTCACTCCAAATGTATTCGAAGAAATCTTGAAAATAAATTAAAAGCAACTTTTTTTTATTAATTCGTAGGACGTGAGCATCGCTGGCTGGCCAGGATTTATTGATGTGGAGATGCCGGCGTTGGACTGGGGTAAACACAGTAAGAAGTTTAACAACACCAGGTTAAAGCTCAACAGGTTTATTTGGTAGCAAAAGCCACACAAGCTTTCGGAGCTCTAAGCCCCTTCTTCAGGTGAGTGGGAATTCTGTTCACAAACAGAGCTTATAAAGACACAGACTCAATTTACATGAATAATGGTTGGAATGCGAATACTTACAACGAATCAAGTCTTTAAGAAACAAAATAATGTGAGTGGAGAGAGCATCAAGACAGGCTAAAAAGATGTGTATTGTCTCCAGACAAGACAGCCAGTGAAACTCTGCAGGTCCACGCAACTGTGGGAGTTACAAATAGTGTGACATGAACCCAATATCCCGGTTGAGGCCGTCCTCGTGTGTGCGGAACTTGGCTATCAGTTTCTGCTCAGCTCCTTCTTCAAGGCGGCCTTCGCGACACACGACAGCGCAGAGTCGCTGAGCAGAAACTGATAGCCAAGTTCCGCACACACGAGGACGGCCTCAACCGGGATATTGGGTTCATGTCACACTATTTGTAACTCCCACAGTTGCGTGGACCTGCAGAGTTTCACTGGTTGTCTTGTCTGGAGACAATACACATCTTTTTAGCCTGTCTTGATGCTCTCTCCACTCACATTGTTTTGTTTCTTAAAGACTTGATTCGTTGTAAGTATTCGCATTCCAACCATTATTTATGTAAATTGAGTCTGTGTCTTTATAAGCTCTGTTTGTGAACAGAATTCCCACTCACCTGAAGAAGGGGCTTAGAGCTCCGAAAGCTTGTGTGGCTTTTGCTACCAAATAAACCTGTTGGACTTTAACCTGGTGTTGTTAAACTTCTTACAGGATTTATTGCCCATCCCTAGTTGCCCACGGGCAGTTGAGAGTCAACCACATTGCCGTGGCTCTGGAGTCTCATGCAGGCCAGACCAGATAAGGATGGCAGATTTCCTTCCCTAAAGGACATTAGTGAACCAAATGGGTTTTCCCAACAATCGACAATGGTTTCATGGTCATCAGTAGATTCCTAATTCCAGATATTTTTGATTGAATTCAAATTGCACCATCTGTCGTGGAACTCAGGTCCCCAGAACATTAGCTGAGTTTTTGGATTAATAGTCTCACAATAACATCACTAGGCCATTGCCTCCCCTTTTGTTTTTCTAAAGAGGAAAGACCATTAGTGAAGAACCATATGAAGGAAAATTTCATTTCAAATGTAGGCCAGAATTCTCCTGGCCCATCCTCCATGGGAATTAGAGTGGGCGGGAGGCAGACCATGCAAAGGTCCATTGACCTCGGGCGGAATTCTCCGGTTTTAAGGTGAGTGTGGCCAAAGAATCCCGCCCATATACGAAGGAATCTTGAAAAGAAATTAACGGCAATGAGTTTATTAATAAATTGTATTGGGGTCAGCACAGGAGAAGCACAATGGTTCTCTCTTGGGTCTGTGAGTGTGCTTTGAAATTTAGAAGGGATGGACTTATATCCATTAAAGTTTCAGAATAAGAGGAAAGAGGTTGGCTTAATAAAATTAAAATAATAAAATAAATGTTGATTTACTCAACAATTAACATCTACAGTCAACATGATGTCTTTACAAGCATTCCCCTTCAACATGGATGGTATTACATAACTACACAGTTCCACAATATGTTGTTCTTTATTTATGCAGGCTAAGTTAGGAGTCATATCTGTCAACAGCTTTCACCTCCGGGTTTCATGGGTGGGATAAGCATTAAGAAGGCACACTTCTAAGAACCCTCTCTCCCTCAGGTCACAACAGTTCAGATGTTGTAGCCCTCCAGTGTTCCTGTACAACAGACCAACCGTTAAAACCCTCCTTCATGGTTTCGCCACTTCTGATAAAATACCCAGCTCTTTGGTGTCATTGAGCTATTCACACGGCCTTTCAGATTTTTAATGTTTTTTAGACCATTAGACACAGGAGCAGAATTAGGCCACTCGGCCCATCGAGTCTGCTCCGCCATTCAATCATGGCTGATATTTTTCTCATCCCCAGTCTCCTGCCTTTTCCCCTTGATCCCATTATTAATCAAGAACCTATCTATCTCTGTCTTAAAGACACTCAATGATCTGACCTCCACAGCCTTCTGCGGCAAAAAGTTCCATAGATTCACCACTCTCTGGCTGAAGAAATTCCTCCTCATCTCTATTTTAAAGGATCGTCCCTTTAGCCTGAGGTTGTGCCGTCTGGTTCTAGTTTTTCCCACTAGTGGAAACATCCTCTCCACGTCCACTCTATCCAGGCCTCGCAGTATCCTGTAAGTTTCAATAAGATCCCCCCTCACCCTTCTAAACTCCAATGAGTACAGACCCAAAGTTCTCAACTGTTCCTGATACGACAAGCTCTTCATTCCGGGGATCATTCTTGTGAACCTCCTCTGGACACTTTCCAAGGCCTATACATCCTTCCTTAGCTACGGGGCCCAAAATTGCTCACTATACTCCAAATGGGGTCTGACCAGAGCCTTAAACAGCCTCAGAAGTACATCCCTGCTCTTGTATTCTAGCCATCTCGACATAAATGCTAACATTGCATTTGCCTTCCTAACTGCCGACTGAACCTGCACGTTAACCTTAAGAGAACCTTGAACAATGACTCCCAGGTCCCTTTGTGTTTCTGATTTCCTAAGCATTTTCCCATTTAGAAAATAGTCTTTGCCTCCATTCCTCACTTGTCCACATTGTATTCCATCTGCAACTTCTTTGGCCATTCTCCTAACCTGTCCAAGTCCTTCTGCAGCCCCCCTGCTTCCTCAATACTACCTGTCCCTCTACGTATCTTTGTATTGTCTGCAAACTTAGCAGAAGTGCCTTTAGTTCCTACTTCCAAATCGTTAATATATATTGTGAAAAGTTGTGGTCCCAGCCCCGACCCCTGGATGGTGCCTGCTCTGTTATCCGTGTGCTGATCACCCTCTGCCTCCAGATCTCCATTGTATTTGCAGGGATGAGAGTGGCCAAAGATGAAAAGGTCGGATTTTTTTAATGACAAGTAATTGCATAATTGTAACACTTTGTGATGATTTGCAGTGAAATGCAAACACATCTAGGCCATTTCTGATCACTTGGTCCCCCTCCCATTCCCTTGTTTTCCTTTTCTTTAACATTACAATAATTTTGTCACAAACAGGATGATTATAGTACAAAAAAATTTCTACCTTTGTTCTGCCGCTGCATGAAGTGAAGTATGTTCTCCGATATAGCACCAATTGGTCTCTTTGTCTGAGGAAGGATGTTCTTGCTATTGAGGGAGCCAGCGAAGGTTCACCAGACTGATTCCCGGAACGGCAACACTGACATATGAAGAAAGACTGGATCAACTGGGCTTGTATTCACTGGAATTGAGAAGAATGAGAGGGGATCTCATGGAAACATCCTGATGGGACAGGCTAGATGCAGGAAGAATGTTCTCAATTGGGGAAATCCAGAACTAGCGTCCACAATCTAAGAATAAGGGGTAAGCCATTCAGGACTGAGATGAAGAAAGACTTCTTCGCTCAGAGTTGTGAACCTGTGGAATTATCTACCGCAGGAAGCTGTTGGGGCCAGTTCATTAGATATGTTCAATAGGAAGCTGGACGTGCCCCTTGTGGCTAAAGAGATCAAGGGGTATGGGCAGAAAGTGCGAGTGGGGTACTGGAAGTGCATGATCAGCCATGATCATGTTGAATGATGGTGCAGGCTCGAAGGGCCGAATGGCCTCCTCCTGCACCTATTTTCTATGTTTCTCCCCAGCATTATTATCAATCATACCAATGGGATTATATTAAGGTAATAACCCTAATGCACCATGTTATACCAGAAGGGGTAAACTGATGGGAGAGTCTTGGAGTCTAGCAGAGTCCAGTCCCACTTATCTTTGGGAATTATCCCAGTACCATATCGAGAGTGGCTAATATCCTCATAGGTTTCAAATGTTAGCAAATTGTTTGTTTCACTTCTGCAAAGCAGCAGGACTTTTTATTATAATACGTGCTTGTGAAAAAAAACAGCCCATAAAATGTCATCAGTGATATTGAAAAGCTATTACCAGGGGCTTCAAAAAGGAAATAATTTGAATGATACCAGCAATACAGTTTCCTCTGATGAGTTTTGAAGATAACATGCTGTTCCGATCAAAATATATTGGGTTAGATGTTCATGTGTATTTGTAATGAATACATTTGACCTTAAAGTAATTAAAGAAATAAATCTTATTTTTCTAACTTTTTTGAACAGATAATGCTATGAAAGAGTTGTCACAATATCAGTGAATATTACATGAGTCATTTCTATTTCCCCGATATTTTTATATAACAATAACAAATCTTAATAATTTTCTAATTCTCCTGCAGGTTCTCTGGGGCGGCACAGTGGCACAGTGGTTAGCACTGCTGCCTCACAATGCCAGGGACCCGGGTTCGATTCCTGGCTTGGGTCACGGTCTATGTGGCGTTTGCACATTCTCCCCGTGTTGGCGTGGGTTTCCTCTGGGTGCTCCAGTTTCCCCCCACAGTCCAAAGATGTGCTGGTTGGGTGCATTGACCATGCTAAATTCTCCCTTAGTGTACCCGAACAGGCGCCAGAGTGTGGCAACTAGGGGATTTTCACAGTAACTTAATTGCAGTGTCAATGTAAGCCTACTTGTGACACTAATAAATAAACTTTAAAACTTTATTCTCCCATTTGTCCCAAGACAGTTTTCTATTCACAACTAATTCTTAGCTTCAGGACATAGTACCCTTAGTTAGGTCTAAAATCAGTTGTGGGGTTAAAGAATCAATCAGTCCCCATGACCCTGCTCACAGCCTGCATATGAAGAGTAATGATTTGTAGCGCTTGAACAGAGTTGTCATCACATAATGAATAAAAGATTGGACATTGGGGTCAGTGGCAACGTGGACCTTTATTGATTAGACCTAATGTGTCTGTTGACACCACTGCCAATGAGTTGGAGGTTGGGTGGGTCTTCCAGCAACAAACACAGCAGTTTATTTTACAGAAAATGTCCATCAATTGTTGCAGAGTAGAGTAATGGTAGATTGAAAAGTAGGATGTTAGAATTTGGTGTTTGCAAAATAATAAAATGCTAAAAGGCAAAAGTGTTGCATGGTTCTGTTAAAAGTTGGTGTTTTTTGGGGCTTAGAGGTTAAAATTGCAAACACATGGGGTACTCAAACTGAAACATTTGTATCGAAAGGCCAAGCAGCATTGTCACCAAGGCAGCAGGCTTACAGGTTTTTGAATCTAGCCAATCAATTTGAATCAGGCACTTAGATACCAGCAACCTATTAAATTTAAACCTGATGGTTTTGGCCACTTAGGGCTAATTCTATTATGGGGGATATTGATATGTCATCACAGGTATAAAAGGAAGGGGGCAATGGGACAAGGGGAAAGAGCAACTGCCACCTGCCACAGCTCAGAGCTCTTAGCTCAAAGCCTCATCTATGTATCAAAGAAGAAAGAAGAATCAACAGAGAAGGCCCAGAATATTCCGGAAGACACAAAACCTGGTTGTAATTTAGAGAGTGACTAAAATTCTATTTTTCTGTTAGTGAGTGGGAATTGTATTTGTTGGAACAGATTCCATTAGAATTGTGTATTACTTGGTTTGATAATAGTTTAGTCAACTTGTTCACTGTTAGTTAGATAAATAAATTGTTATTTGTTGATTTTAGAGAGAGTGTCAGGGAGTTATTTTGATTTAACCACTAAAAGTTGCTGAAGAGCAGATCGTACCACTTCACAATCACTTTACAGATTATTAGTTCTCAGAGGGGGATCAACCTTTGTTGTATAACACAATCCACTTAGCGAAAACTATTCATTCACTACAACAGAGTCCAGTTAATACTGAAAATAGTCAATTCGCTATAGCAAACTTTCGTGTTTGGCCCATTAAGGGGCAACCTTCTGATATGACCCAGGCTGACCAATCTGGAACCGAGTTGGGGCTTCATTCCAACTTGCCTGGGCTTGTCCCAGCAGTTAGATCCTGCAGACATGACTGTAAGCATTGAATCTGCATTGCTCTGCACATGGTTATTGCTGTTAATAAATGTTCCTGGTTTGATAACAACTGGTGGAGCCAAGTTATTACACAAACAAAGTTCATACACTCAGGAAACAGTCTGGTTAAACAGCAAACAGTGCCCATTTACTATGACAGGGTTTTGTTTTGGCTGTAAACAGAATCTATTTACAACAAATAACATAAATCAATTGGTAAACGGCACGGTGGCACAGTGGTTAGGACTGCTGCCTCACAGCACCAGGGACTCAGGTTCGATTCCCGTCTTGGGTCACTGTCTTTGCACATTCCCCCCGTGTCTGCGTTGGTTTCCTCTGGGTGCTCTGGTTTCCTCCCACTGTCCAAAGATGCGCGAGTTTGGTGGATTGGCCATGCTAGGTTGCCCCTTAGTGTCAGGGAGATTAGCAGAGTAAATATATGGGGTTGCAGGGATAGGGCATGGGTGGGATCGTTGTCGGTGCGGTCTCGATGGACCGAATGGCCTCCTACTGCACTGTAGGGATTCTCTGAAACAGTAAACAGAATCTACTTAAACAGCAAAATATTTACAGAGTCTATCTGGCAAATGACTTGCAAGCACAGCTTGATTAATTCTCCAGAAAAATAAAATGAGTGAAGGATAGTTACGCGCTACAAATTAAGCATGTATAACTAATCCCAGTCACCAGTCCCTGTCAGTATTACAATACCCAGTGTAATTGACAAGGTAATTACCCATTCAGCCACAAATAATAGTATATTATTTGATTTGATTTATTATTGTCACATGTACTGGTATAAAGTGAGAAGTATTGTTTCTTGCGCATTATACAGACAAAACATAGTGTTCATAGAGTACATCGGGGAGATGGAAAGGAGAGGGTGCAGAATGTAGTGTTACAGTCTTAGCTAAGCTGTTGAGGAAGATCAACTTAATATATGGTAGGTCCATTCAAGAGTCTGATGGCAGCAGGGAAGAAGCTGTTATGCAGCCATTTAGACCCTACTGGCAGATTTCCCAAAGCCTTGCTTATGGTGGATGGGATAATTTATTATATAATGCTAGCATTATTTTATTTATGTCAGATATGGCTATATATCTAATGTTATTGTCCACCGATAAAACAAAATCACATCTGATCCAGCAGGTCTCTTTCCTGTTCGTTCTCATTACTTTTGTATTTTTTCTTCCTCTCTCTGGGGTAGGTCTTAACTTTGTGAGGGAATAGAAATCAGTGATGGTGAGTTGACAGCCCCATTTTAATCTCTACTGATTGAGGTTAATGGGGGATAAAAGTGAGATGATTCTCCAACCAACCTCACTCGTAGCTGGGATTCTCCAGTCCCGCTGCAGTTGAACGCTGAGCACCAAATTTTCCATTCACGCTGTCAGTGGCGACGAGGCGTGAATGGCCAGAGAATTTGGCCAAGGTGGTAAAGAGGGTGGGAACTCACTTTGATCAATTTTACACTCCTGGGCAAAGTCAAGATCGACATTCCAATTCTCTCCGGTTGTCTCATATCAATTTACTTCCTGTGTTTTTAGACATTCTGTTGAAGTGGAAACTTTCCTGCTTCTTGGCTGTGATATAAAGACTCAAACAAAATTCGCTCCGACAATATAAAAAGCATTTATTTACGAATAACTGCATGCAGTATATGGCTGAAACTTGGGGTCAGAGAGCACTTGGTACATCTGCTGATTCTTCCACAAGTCCGCAATTACACAGAGAAACAGTTCAGTATTTATATATAATCATTATCAGTTTTCGTGACCAGAGCATATTCAGGAATTCGATTAGTAATAGAATCATAAGCAATAACATTAATCATGTTTTAACTTGCTGACCTCCTCGAACTCTTTGTCTCATTATTCATACCCTTATCTTGTCCTTTGATGGAACAGAAGAAGGTCGGTGACTCCTTCCTCCCTGACCTTATCTTGTTTTATTTACTCATACATCCTTATTAACTCTTACAGGGGTCTGGCATTTTGAAATAGCTTTGGTCAGCCGTTCTTTATATTGTAACAAATAGTTGACCAATTTTCCCATCATGCCCGTACTTAGTTCGTACAACTTCACAATTCTGTCTAACATCTTTCTTCTTTTTTCCTTTAATCTCTCTTCTCCAGTGTCATAAAATCATAGAATCCCTACAGGAGGCGATTTGGGCCCACCTATTCTCATCCCACCCAGGCCCTATCCCTGTAAACCCACATATTTACCCCACTAATCCCCCTAAGCCTCACACCTTGGGGCACTAAGGAGCAATTTAGCATGGCCAATCCATGTAACCTGCATATCTTTAGACTGTGGGAGAGAATTGGAGCACCCGGAGGAAACCCACGCAGACTTGGGGAGAATGCGCAAACTCCACACAGGCAGTCAACCAAGGCCGGAATTGGACCCGGGTTCCTTCGTTGTGAGACAGCAGTGCCAACCACTGAGCCACAGTGCCGCCCACAGTATCACTGTGTCTCTTCCAAACATGCTTCATGTAAGCCAGTGCATTCGGGAATTGTTTCTTACCTTAACAAAGCTCAGAAGACGTGAGAAGACGGGAGGTAAAATTAACTGGGGAAAGACTGACGGAGAAATGTTGTAAACTTGGACAATTGACAAAAGAAGGTGAGTCAGAGGAGAGAATGGGAGCTGTTACCACTAGGCCAACACAAGGTAGCCTCGGGAGAAGAGTGCAAGAGGGCTGCAGCAAGACTGATTGCGAGGAGAAGGTGTAGAAGCACAGGGATGGAGGGGTTGAACTGGTACTTGGAAACATATTAGGATCATAGAATCCCCACAGTACAGGATGAGTACTGTGGGGGAAGTCAGGAGGCTGGGAGGACCCTGTAGGAAGTCTAACAACACCAGGTTAAAGTCCAACAGGTTTATTTGGTAGCAAAAGCCACAAGCTTTCGGAACAGGCTGTCCCTTCGTCAGGTGGGGGGGAGTTCGCACTCCCACCCACCTGACGAAGGGACAGCCTGTTCCGAAAGCTCGTGGCTTTTTCTACCAAATAAACCTGTTGGACTTTAACCTGGTGTTGTTAGACTTCTTACTGTGTTTACCCCAGTCCAACACCGGCATCTCCACATCATGACTACCATGGACCCTGGAGGTCATAGCTAGTCAAGGAGGGGAGTCGGAGAATTGAGACAGGGGGCCCGATTTTACCAAAACTTTTCGTGGTAAAGTTGGGCGTCCGGCCTATACCGCGATCTGCACCTGATTCCGAGCAGATCGTAGCTTTACCGACACCCGATTCGGGCACGGCTCCGGCCCGCGCCCGAATCGGGCGGCCCGACGATTTAAATGCATTAGCATGCATTTAAATCGACTTAATAAACCGCGCGCCCAACCCGACCGCCAAATCCCACTTTACCGTCTTCTGGCCCGTTCTGGATCCGTGCTTTTAGCGACCTGCAGAATAAAAATCCAAAGCGGATTTCTATTCTGCAGGGGAACCTCCGAAGCCCTCTCTGCCCTTGTGAAGTCACCATCCTCCTCGACCATCCTTCGCGGACCCCCCCGCTAACCACCCTGGCAGACCACCCCCCCCCCTCCCCCCCGGATCAGACCCCGCTGGGAGGCAGGCCCCCCCGGCAAACATCACCCCCTCCCCGGATCAGACCCCCCTAGGAGGCAGGCCCCCCCCGGCAGACCCCCCACTCCCCCCCCACCCCCGGGAGGCAGGCCCCCCTCGGCAGAGCACACCTCCAACCTACCTCGATCGCTGGTCTCCTCCACCATCCTTCTATGAACAAGATAAGCTGTATGTTCCTCAGCTAGATCCACTTTGGTCAACACAAAGATGGTCCCTTCTGCCTTGTGGTTCCATCTGGCTCACCAAGTCAGTTACAATACTGCGTTCAGCATCTTGGATACAAAGGATAATGAATGGTACTGGTCGATCTTCCTGGAGCTATCAGTACTGTAACATCAGGAATGGCTGCCGACACCAAGGATATAATTTTTAGCATAAGCAAGGCTTACATGCAGAACCCTAATGCCATTATCCTTTGTATCCAACATGGTTCAGTAGATGCCGAACGCAGTATTGTAACTGACTTGGTGAGCCAGATGGACACGTCATATCCCCTCCCTCCCCCCCCCCCCCGCCGAGCGTAATGTGGGTCCCGCCCCCTCTCCTCCTCTGCCCCCCCCCCCCCGCCCTCTCCCAGATGATCTGGGTCAGAGAGCCGCTCTCTCTGCTTTTTTCCCCCCGCCCGGGCGTGCTGCATCGGATTTCTTTTTCGAACTGCGCATGCACAGTTCAGAGCTCCAATAGGCATTTCAGCCGGAATTTTACCACCCCACCTGCCACGGGAATCGGAGCAGGCGAGGGGCGGACAATGGGAAGGTCCATTGACCTCGGGCAAGATTTTACGGTTTCGGGACGAGCGAGGCCATAAAATCCCGCCCTTCAACTCTGGGGAAAAAAAATGACTGGCAACCCTATCCATGCCTCTCATAATTTTATAGACTTCTATCAGGTCTCCCCTCAGTCTCTGTCGCTCTGGAGAAAACAACCCTAGTTTGTCCAGCCTCTCTTTCCATATGAAGATGTGTTGTCATTGAATTTCTAGTTTGTTTTAGAACACACTGAGGAGGAATCATGTTGAGAACCTGAAACCCAACTACAATCTGTTCTTAATCATCTTTATCATTAAATACATCTTCCTTGATTGGTGTGTTTAAGTATGGCATTAAGACAATATATTGCAAAAGGCTGTGGCATGAAATCCTCTCTAGATCCCAATAAAGGTCACTGTTCTCATATAAATCCCAATTAAGTACAACTCTATGAATAATTCAAAGAAATAAAGATCAGGGAGCTGCGTGTTTGGCCACATGTTTATGCTGAATGAAATGATTTTGGTCGAACATAATTTAATTCGAGGCAATTGACCTGGGAGGGTAAGGAAGAAAAGGTTCAGACCAGGGTCCTGCTTCTGATCACTATCCAATGAATACAGAGCAGGGTTGTGGAATTATTTCTCAAGTGCAGATGACCGAGAGATTTATATAGTCAGACCACAGTAATCATAGAATCCCTACAGTGCAGAAGGAGGCCTTACGACCCATCGAGTCTGCACTGACCACAATCCCAACCATCCCTATCCCAATAGTCCCACGTATTTACCCTGCCAGTCCTCCTGACACTAAGGGGCAATTTACCATGGCCAATCAACCTAACCCACACATCTTTGGACTGTGGGAGGAAACTGGAGCACCCGGAGGAAACCCACGCAGACATGAGGAGAATGTGTAAACTCCACACAGAGCCAAGCCTGGAATCGAACCTGTGTCCCTGGCGCTGTGAGCCAACAGTCCTAACCACTGTGCCACCGTGCCACAGGTATTGTTGTTAATTTCTCTTTGTTATAGGAGATGGCGGTTTCTTGCCTGAACAGAGGGATCTGTTGTGTATCCCAATGTGGCTGTGGAATCCGATCACTGACCACCATGGCTTTCCACATTGTGGGCAAGAATAAATTGTCCAACCTTCTCAAGGGCAACGAGGGATGGGCACAAATGCTGGCCAGCAAGTGATGCCCATTCCCCACGAATGAATTTTTAAAAATCAAGCAGGACAACAAAGAAAATACTGAAGATTACAGGGGCCCTTACACAATCCTGCTTCACACCACTTGTTAGGCATGTCAGCTACGACTCTCACCAGCCTTTACAGACACCATAGAAAGCATTCTTTCTGGTTGTATCACAGCTTGGTATGGGCTTCTGCTCTGCCCAAGACCGCAAGAAAGTACAAAAGGTCGTGAATGTAACCCAATCCATCACGCAAACCAGCCTCCCATCCATTGACTCTGTCTACACCTCTCGCTGCCTTGGAAAAGCAGCCAGCATAATTAAGGACCCCATGCACCCCGGACATTCTCTCTTCCGCCTTCTTCCGTCGGGAAAAAGATACAAAAGTCTGAGGTCACGTATCAACCGACTCAAGAACAGCTTCTTCCCTGCTGGCATCAGACTTTTGAATGGACCTACCTCACATTAAGTTGACCTTTCTCTGCACCCTAGCTCTGACTGTAACACTACATTCTGCACTCTCTCATTTCCTTCTCTATGATCGGTATGCTTTGTCTATATCGCACGCAGGAAACAATACTTTTCACTGTATGTTAATATATGTGACAATAATAAATCAAATCGAAATCGAAAAGGAGTTGATGTATTCACCACAGTCAGTGACTCTGGCCACCATTACATTGTGAAGCTGCTGTCATGTTTACAGCTCTGTCAGGACATCCAAGCTTCACAAAGACTTTCCAGAAGGCCTCTGTTTTCGCATCAAAGGCTTTCATCAAGTCAACAACGGCACAGTAAAGTCCCATCTCTTCTTCATTTCTCTTGGACTTACTAAAGGGTGTAGATTATGTCACAAGCGTTTCCTGAACCCACTTTGACTCTCTGGCAGTACACATTCTGCTATGCGGCCAACCAATCCAATGAATAGAACTTTGGTTAGAATCTTAACAGCTAACTTCTTCGAAAGTAAAGTTTATTTCTTAGTGTCACAAGTAGGCTTACATTAACACTGCAATGAAGTTACTGTGAAAATCCCCTAGTCACCACACTCCAGCGCCTGTTCAGGTACCGTGAGGGAGAGTTTAGCACCTCACCAGCACATCTTTCGGACGGTGGGAGGAAACCGGAGGATGCGGAGGAAACCCATGCAGACACGGGGAGAACATACAATCTCCACACAGACAGTGACCCAAGCCGGGAATCGAACTTGAGTGCCTGGCGCTGTGAGCAGCAGTGCTAACCACTGTGCCACCGTGTCGCCTGTAAGCTGTGGCAAAAACAAATTGCTGTTCTTTTCTTGTGAACAATCGTGATATCCTTGAACTTCTGAACAGTGACCTGTCGATCCCACATTCTGTGATATAATTGTGTGAGTTTGATGACCAGCTAGGATTCCCCCAGATTTGCAAATGTTTCCTGGGATCCCATCTGCGCTGGAGCTTTCCTTGCGAGCAGAGATCTGATGGCTTTATCAACCTCCACAAGAGAAGGTTTGCTGCCAGGTTTGGGCCACTCTGGAAGCTTGATTATGACTTCCCTATTTGTGGTGCATGGTCACAGTAATGTGACATAAAACTTAATTTGCTCTCCCTATAGTCACCTTGCACTGCTTTGACGAGGGAGCAATTTTCGATCACCCCTATGCTTTTCCTGATCCCATGCTGGATGGGTGTCCCTGAAGGATATGGATGCCCTCACGGTCAGTTCTGCCCATGCCTTCAATCCATTGTCAAATGCCCATGCTTGGTGATTGTTTGTTTTGTGTCTCCACATGAATTTTCTTCCCTTTGGGGAATATGGACAGCTGGGGGTGGGGGGAGTGTTACTGTTGGCAGGATTAGCAGTCTTGTTATCATCAATACTCCTTCAGTGTCCTAAAACCCTGCAGTGGGACTTGAACCCACAGCTTCTATCTCCGAGGCAGGGATTCGACTTACTGAGCCACAAGGTCTCAATGTTCTTTGGCTGCTTCGTCTAATATTCAGCCCTGTCAAAGTGGCCAGCTGCCAATCACTATGCAATGCATATGAGCAGCAAGGAAATTTTTGAATTGAATACAGTTGGTTATCGCACGCGTGCCCGGCCACGAGATTCTCCTGCCCCATTCCGCTAGAAAATTAGCACGGCAGGGTGGGAGAATCGCTCTTTCTCCTTCAGGAAAAAGTAACAAAAGTCTAAGATCACATACGAACTGACTCAAGAACAGCTTCCTCTGCTGCCACCAAACTTTTGAATGGACCTGTTAGCGGGAGAGAGTCTCAAAGAAATCACTCAACGCTCAGGGTTGGTCCTCATTTATTGTGCTGGTGAGGAAATGGCGTCTGGTAAAGCCCAGTAACTCTCTCCAATGGACAAGGAAAAACATCCATTCTTATATATTTTCCAAACACCTGCACAGCCCATCACGGCTGGACCTTATCCAATAATATTGATTATAGCTTACATACATTAGTCACATGTCCAATGAAAAAGGCATTACGTAAGGTGGGCATGTGCATGATCAGCTCGTGGTCTCATGGACAGTACTCATGGTACATCATTAATATTATCTTCTTTTCTCCCATCTGGAGTCCTTGAGTTAACAATACTCCTTGTCCGGTGGTCCTCCTTATCATTTTCTATGAATGCCCTCCCTAGTCTTATGTGTCTGGCTTCCATCTGAGACCTTGGACCATAAGCTGGTACGAGCCACCTGTATCTGTGGTAATTGCCTCTGCTGTTGTACACAAGCTTGTGATTAAGCCAACTAATTGTGTTCAGGAATGTGGCTAATCCAGCTAGTATCCATTTTGTGCCGTTTTAATATTCTGAACTTCTGTTAATATGGTGGAGCTGATAAGCATGCCTTTTGTGATCTTATAACAATAAATTCATGCACATTCATTATATAAAATCTATTCCTGCAAATATAGATTGTTATACAGGCACCGAGACTAATGATACTATTCCCCCTAACCCTATTCTTTAAATCTCCCTTCAACATTACATTAAGATGATCTTTCTCTACACCCTCGCTATGACTGTAATGCTATGTTCTGTACCCTCTCATTTCCTTCTTCCCTATGTACTCTATGAATGATATGTTTTGTCTGTATAGTGCGCACAAAACAATACTTTTCACTGTATACCAATGCATGTGACAATAATAAATCAAATCAAATCAAATCAAATCAAGTATGTTTGAAGAAACCACAAACGCTCTTCCCAGGAAATCCTCCATCTGGCTAGCCAGCCAGTGTCCAGCACCTTCACACCGCCCATAGAATCCGCCAGATCCACCATTGGCCATCACTCAGAACCCTGAGCACGAGACCCTTCCATGTATCACCTGCCAGGCCAGCTAAACCAGGAACTCTTATCAGGGCAGTGTCGACCACACTCTGGGGATCCTTCTGATAACCCTGCTACTATGTCAAAAGACACTCTATAAAACGTAAGTTGTTGTTTTCCTTGTTGTCATGCACCTTGGGACATTGTGAAACCGCTGTATGGATGCTGTTTATGGAATGTCATTTCAAACTTGACTCAGACAATACCTCCTGTGGAACAATTTCCATTCACACTTTTGCTAAGAAAGCTACAGTTATATTGGCTTTGCAATTTTCTGCAATTTCTTTCTGAAACAAGCAATTTTGCTACTGAAAATAACAGCTCTGCCACACCGGGAGATGATCACAGCTCTTGTTATATAGACAATTGCAATTAGCTTTGATGATGTGCTCTTCAGGTCTAAAGAGGCTGATGGTAAGATGGGCATGTTATTATGTCTGCATTAGCTAAGCTGTTATGTTTCTGTGTGAAGAACAAAGGCATGACATTGAATTCATTTATGCCGCCCAATCATTGGTAATTTTTAGGCTTTTTCCAAGTTAAATTGCAAAAGAGATTTTTAAAAAGGCCATTTTACTGTGACTAAATTTCCAGCTAAAAGTTTTACACTAATGTACTATTATTTGATCAATGGCAATCTAAATGATAAGTCACTTTTTGGTGGTTTTAACATTGGTTTGCAAGTTCGTACACAGTTCTAATGGGTGGCTTATTGTGTTAGAGTTTGAGATCATGGCTGGACCAAGCCATTAATTACGCCTGTGACTAAAATGTTCTGCCAAGAAGAGACAAAGCATTGCAATTAGGCTCAATTCTGCAGCCACCTTTCTCGATAATGAGTAATCAGATGAAAGCAAGGTGCAGAACATGAAAGTAAGTCAAGTGGGAAGAGGTTTTGATCATGAAGAAAGTGCTGGAGACTTTGATCTTCCAGCTAGTCCATCAAAGGAGCAGTGTGGATATAAGTTCAGAATGAGTAAAATGTGACTTCAGTGACTCAACACTTTGCTGCCTGGTACTGTAAAAGTCACAGAACATATTAGTTTTTCTGGTTTTGGGATTGTTCCAATCTCCAGAAGATGTCTTATCTGGCAGTGTTGACTTCCCCGAATATACGGCAGCAAGGTGGCATAATTGTTAGCGCTGCTGCCTCACAGCGCCAGGGACCCGGGTTCGATTCTTGGGTGACTGTCTATAAGGAGTTTGCATGTTCTCTCCGTGTCTAAGTGGGTTTCCTCTGGGTGCTCCGGTTTCCTCTCACACTCCAAAGATGTGCAGGTTAGGTGGATTGGCCATGCTAAATTGCCCCTTAGTTTCAGGAAGATTAACAGGGTAAATCGGGCCTGGGTGGATTGTTGTCAGTGCAGGCTCAATGGGTCGAATGGCTTCCTTCTGCACGGTAGGGATTCTATGATTCTATGATACCTGCAGGAACCAGCTGACTGATGGTATAGCCATTCCTTTCTGCAAAAGTGCAGAGTAACAGCAATCATTTTATCTCACTGTTGGCACTGCAGATCATTTATCATTGAGCTTTAAGTGTGGGAACGTACGGGTAGCCACACTCAGATAGACATGCTTTCATCTTAAGAGTTTCTCATTGTTTATATTGTAGCTGACCTTTGATTCTAAGAGAAAGAACCATTTTTATATGGCAGAACTTGGGACCAGCAAGTGACATTTCTCAACCTTTGGAAGAGGTTTGACCGTCACAATCCTTCATTTCTCTTTCTGGTCTGACAAGCCTAAGCTGCTCTATATTTCATTCTTATTTAACATTTTATATACTGCCTTTAGTGCAGTCAAATGCCCCAATGCACTTCCCCTGGAGTGTTGGCAGACAAATATTGACACCAAAACGACTAAGGTTTAGGTTGGGTGGCCAAAAGCTTGGTCAAAGACAGCATTTTAAGGGAGAAAATAGAGAGCAGGAGAGATTGAGGGAGGCATTTCTAGAGCTGAGGGCCCAGGTGGCTGAAAGAACAGATGTCAATCTTTAAGTTTAAGTTTATTTATTAGTGTCACAAGTAGGCTTGCATTAACACTGCAATGAAGTTACTGTGAAAATGCCCTAGTCGCCACACTCCTCTGCCTGTTCGGGTACATTGAGGAGAATTTAGCATGACCAATGCACCTAACCAGCACGTCTTTCAGACTGTGGGAGGAAACTGGAGCACCCGGAAGAAACCCACGCAGACACGGGGAGAAAGTACAATCTCCGCACAGATAGTGACCCAAGATCGGAATCGAATCCAGGTCCCTGGCGCTGTGAGGCAGTAGTGCTAACCACTGCGCCACCATGCCACTGCGTTTATGACTATGAAGAATATTGCTTAAATTGGAACTAATAGAGATAGGCTAGCAGTTAAGAATTGTATCTTGTCATGTTTAAGTATTTCAATTGGTAACAGTTATGCTAATTCTTTTTGGTATAGTTAAACTGTATTGTTAGATAAAGTTCAAACCTTCAATGTGGTCACATAGCCACATAGCAACCCAAAAGCACCCACATAGGCTGTGCACTGCAATGAATACTGCGAAAATTCCCTAGTCGCCACACTCCGGTACCTGTTCATCTACACTGAAGGAGAATTTTAGGATGGCCAATGCATCTAACCAGCACGTCTTTGGACTGTGGGAGGAAACCGGAGCACCAGAAGGAAACCCATGTAGACATAGGGAGAACATGCAGATTCCACACAGACAGTGACTCAAGCCAGCAATCGAACCCAGATCCCTGGTGCTGTGAGGCAGCAGTGCTAACCACTGTGCCACCGTGCCATCCCAATGGAAGAAGGAATAATGAATATTGTTGTTACCAGAATTGGAGGAGGGCTGTGTTTTCAGAGGGTTATAGGGCTGCAGGAGATTATAGAGAAGGCGGAGGGGTAAGACCATGGAGGGATTTGAATGTGACAATCAGAATATCAAAATCATGGCAATGCTGTCCCAGCAGCCTACATACGTCAGTGGGCACAGAGGAGTTGGGTGAACGAGAATGGCACGAGTGGGGTGGCACAATGGGGTTAGCACTGCTACCTCACAGCGCCAGGAACCCGGGTTCGATTCCCGGCCTTGGGTCACTGTCTGTGTGGACATTCTCCCCATGTCTGCGTGGGTTTTCCTCCGGGTGCTCCCGTTTCCTCCCACACTCCAAAGATGTGCGGGTTAGGTTGATTGGCCATGCTAAATTGACCCTAGAGTCAGGGGGATTAGCGGGGTAAATATGTGGGGTTACGGGTATAGGGCTGGGTGGGATTGTGGTCAGTGCAGACTTGATGGGCTGAATGGCCTCCTTCTGCACTGTAGGGATTCTATGAGTCACAATGCTATTTTGGATGAACTAAAGATTTCTACACTGTTGCCTTCAGTCGAACAATGAAAGAGACAAATGAAAACAAAACCTTAGATGAAGAAGAGTCGAGAAAGATTACCCAACTCCATGAGTCATCAAATTATGAAGAGACACATATTCTCGACAGGGTTGACAGCAGTATGAATGTAGTAGCTAAAAGTCTTCGAAAAAAATGAGGAAAACCATAGGTAATCTAACTTACACAATACACAAGTCGAATCAGTAAACTTAGCTATTTGCTTTGGAATGTGTTCAATTTTATTTTATGTCTCCTCTAGTTTTTCCTGAATTTCTCTCACTTCCTTCATTAACATTCGTTCACGGAACATGGGCGTCTCTGGCTGGCCAGCATTTATTTCCCATCCCTAGTTGCCCTGGAGCTGAGTGGTTTGCTAAGACATTTCAGAGGGCAGTTGAGAGTCAACCACATTGCTGTGGTTCTGGAGTCACATGTAGACCAGACCAGGTAAGGACAGCAAATTTCCTTCCCTAAAGGATATTACTGAACCGGGTGGGTTTTTCCGACAATCGGCAATGGTTTCATGGTCATCAGTAGATTCTTAATTCCAGATATTTTGTATCGAATTCAAACTCTACCATCTACCATCTGCCGGGTCCCCGGAATATTAGCTGTGTTTCTGGATTAATAGTCTAGCGATAATACCACTAGGCCATTGCCTCTCCTAATACTTCATTTGCAATTCTGTAGATAATAATCCACCCAGTCCACAATCAAATTGAATTGGTGTGACAGTGAGAGCCAAGTTCACCCACAATGTAATTACTCAGTGAGATAGATCCAATTTAAATGGTTTTTCCTGTATGAACTGTATTCATGTGACTAATTAGTGATGTGGCGACAGAATAGGTCATTTAATGGCTATGTTCCTGGATTAATAATCCAGAGACCTGGACTAATGATCCAGGGACATGGGTTCAAATCCCACCAAGGCAGATGGGGAATTTAAATCCAGTTAAGTAAATCAATCTGGAATAAAAAGCCATTATCAGTAATGGTAACTATGAAATTGCCCAGTTGACATAAAAAAGCACATCTGGTTCACTAATCCCCTTCAGGGAAGGAAAACCCATGGAAATCTTGATAAAATAACACCATAGGGGCAGTTATGGATAGGTAATAAATGCTGGCCATGTCAGCTATACTCACGAATAAGAAAATGACAACTCATCATCTTGTGTTCTTCAGTGGTCACTGTGATCACTGCTAATGAGTATGATTGTCCACCTAACAAACTCTGTGTTGGGTCCTATGGGTCCTTGTGTGGCTGATAAGCCCGATCCTCAAGCCTCATCTTCCGCCGCACACTTGGCAGGTGTTTCTGGGAGATGGGTTCGGTCCTTGGATCCGAGATCGCTGGTATTCCTTTCTCAGGCTCCTTTCCCAGACCTCCTCTTGCTGTCACGTGCCCTCGAAGAATTGTGTCCCTTCAATCAGGAGGTCCCTCCAAGTAGGTCTCTTCTGAGAAAGGGTCTCTCAGGCGTTGAGGTCTATGTTGCATTTCTTGAGGTCAGTCTTCAGTGTGTCTTTACAGTGCCTCTTTTGTCCTCCTCTTATCAGGGAGCCTTCCTTGAGATGGGTGGAGAAGATTTGCTTTGGCAGTTGGGTCTGTGACATCCTAAGCATGTGGCCAGCCAGCGGAGTTGGTTTCAGGTGATCATGGCCTCGATGCTGGTGCTCTTTGCTCCTTCAAGGATGCTGATGCCAGTATGCCCGTCCTCCCAGCTGATTCAGAGTCACCTCTGACGCTCAGTAGCAGCAGTGTCTACCATCTACAAGATGCATTGCAGCAATTCACCAAAGATCCTCAGACAGCACCTTTCAAACACATGACCACATCCATCTAGAAGGACAAGGGCAGCAGATACATGGGAACACCACCACCTGCCAGTTCCCCTCCAAACCATCCTGACTTGGAAACCACCGTTCCTTCACAGTCACTGGGTCAAAATCCTGGAATACCCTCCCTAACGGCATTGTGGGTCAACCCACAGCATGTGGACTGCAGCGATTCAACAAGGCAGCTCACCACCACCTTCTCAAGGGCAACTCGCAATGGGCAATAAATGCTGGCCAGCTGGCGACACCCATGTCCCATGAATGAATAAACAAAAATCTTGCGTTATAGAAAACCTGAACACTCAAAAGATAAAGGGGTTGCTGGGCCATTGAGAAAGTAGTATTATTGGTCCAGTTGTTGATAATGCCACTGTTCCCCAGGATAAGTTGCTCTTAATTTCTTTCGTGGGGGGTGTTGTTTCTGAATTGGCAACAAACTACCAAACTGCTTGCTCTACTGATAATCAATTTGCAAGTGTTTTGGAGCAGAAACTACTGAGATCAATTTTTAAGTTGATTATTTCCCTGGTGCAATGTACAAATCACATCTGAGATGTGGTTGGTTATTGTCTGACATCATTTAAGAAGAAAATTGAGACAGGTTTTCCATTACAGAAAGATGAGAGGAAAATGTGCTTTTAGTATAAGAGTGTCATTAGCAGCATGTTTATTAAGGCAATTTAAATGTTTTCCAACCTTAGATAAGTGAAGCAGCTTATTATTTATTGCTTATCACTCAACCAGAATATAAAATTAACCGGGAGCATTGCAGATGTGGTGCTTGCGATTCCAGACATTTTCTGAATTTGATGAACACATTTGAATGTTCTAGTTATAGGTCTGTGGTGAACCATCGTTGGTTCCCACTGTTGGATTGTTCTAATGTTGTTGTTGGATTGTTCTAATGTTGTTGTTGGGCTAGGGTGGGATTGATACACCTGTGGTTGTAACTGTTGTGGCACATCCCAGTCGGGCTCCGCCTCCTGGGAGAGGTATAAGACCCCCTGCTCGGGCGGGACCTCTTCAGTCTGGGATAGTGTGTTAAAGTTCTGATAGTTCCATTGTTAGTTAATAAAAGCCTTCTTTTACCGAAGCTTTGTGCCTCGTGTCAAATTGATGCGCATCAAGGTCGTCCCAGCTGTGTATCAGGCAACATGGTGGCACAGTGGTTAGGGCGGCACGATTACACAATGGTTAGCATTGCTGCCTCACAGCGCCAGGGACACGGGTTAGATTCCAGCCTCGCGTGACTGTCTGTGTGGAGTTTGCACGTTCTCCCCATGTCTGCGTGGGTTTCCTCCGGGTGCTCCGGTTTCCTCCCACACTCCAAAGATGTATAGGTTCGGTGGACTGGCCATGCTAAATTGCCCTTCAGTCTCCCAAGATGTGTAGGTTTAGGGGGTTAGCGGGGTAAATACTTGGGGTTATGGGGAACAGGTCTGGATGGGATTGCCCCTTAGTGTCAGTAGGATTACGTGGGGTTACAAGGATAGGGCCTGGTTGGGATTGTTGTCAGTGCACACTCGGTGGGCTGAATGGTCTCCTTCTGCACTGTAGGGATTCTATGATAACTACTATTGTGTTGGCTAAGTTACATTTCTTGTTCTCATACAGAATATTTTCTCGTATAAAGGCAACACAGTGGCACAATGGTTAGGGCGGCATGGTGGCACAATAGTTAGCACTGCGGCCTCATGGCAAGAAGTCTAACAACACCAAGTTAAAGTCCAACAGGTTTATTTGGTAGCAAAAGCCACAAGCTTTCGGAACAGGCTGTCCCTTCGTCAGGTGGGTGGGAGTTCTGATCACAAACAGGGCACAAAGACACAAACTCAGTTTACATGAATAATGATTAGAATGTGAGTCTTTACAGCTAATCAAGTCTTAAAGGTACAGACAATGTGAGTGGAGGGAGCATTAAGCACAGGTTAAAGAGATGTGTATTGTCTCCAGACAGGACAGCTAGTGAGATTTTGCACATCCAGACAGGTTGTGGGGTTACAGATAGTGTGACATGAACCCAATATCCCGGTTGAGGCTGTCCTCTTGTGTGCGGAACCTGGCTATCAGTCTCTGCTCAGCGACTCTGCGCTGTCGTGTGTTGTGAAGGCCGCCTTGGAGAATGCTTACCCGGAGATCAGAGGCTGAATGCCTGTGACCGCTGAAGTGCTCCCCAACAGGAAGAGAACAGTCTTGTCTGGTGATTGTCGAGCGGTGTTCATTCATCCGTTGTCGTAGCGTCTGCATGGTTTCCCCAATGTACCATGCCTCGGGGCATCCTTTCCTGCAACGGTAGACAACGTTGGCCGAGTTGCAAGAGTAGGTACCGTGTACCTGGTAGATGGTGTTCTCACGTGAGATGATGGCATCAGTGTCGATGATCCGGCACGTCTTGCAGAGGTTGCTGTGGCAGGGCTGTGTGGTGCCGTGGTCACTGTTCTCCTGAAGGCTGGGTAGTTTGCTGCGGACAATGGTCTGTTTGAGGTTGTGCGGTTGTTTGAAGGCAGGAATTGGGGGTGTAGGGATGACCTTGGCGAGATGTTCGTCTTCATCAATGACATGTTGAAGGCTCCGGAGGAGATGTAGTAGCTTCTCCGCTCCGGGGAAGTACTGGACGACGAAGGGTACTCTGTCCACTGTGTCCCGTGTTTGTCTTCTGAGGAGGTCAGTGCGGTTTTTCGCTGTGGCGCGTCGGAACTGTCGATCGATGAGTCGAGCGCCATATCCTGTTCTTATGAGGGCATCTTTCAGCGCCTGGAGGTGTCTGTTGCGATCCTCCTCATCCGAGCAGATCCTGTGTATTCGGAGGGCTTGTCCGTCGGGGATGGCTTCTTTAACGTGTTTAGGGTGGAAGTTGGGGAAGTGGAGCATCGTGAGGTTATCCGTGGGCTTGCGGTACAGTGAGGTGCTGAGGTGACGCCTCATTGCGCCAGGGATCTGTGTTCAATTCTGGCCTCGGATGACTGTGTGTGTGGCATTTGCACGTTCTCCCCGTGTCTGCGTGAGTTTCCTCCGGTTTCCTCCCACATTCCAAAGATATGTGGGTTAGGTTGAGTGGCCATGATACATTTCCCCTCAGTGCCGGGGGGATTAGCAGGGTAAATACACGGGGTTGCAGGAATGGGGCGTGGGTGGGTTTATTGTCGGTGCAGACTCAATGGACCGAATGGCCTCCTTCTGCACCGTAGGGATCCCAGGATTCTATGAAAAGAGGAGAATTTAGTTAACAGTTGATTTTTAGTGAGATTATTCTGTTGGAGTACCCGGACATTTTAAGTGGCCTGTGCTTTTTTGGTTGCATTGTACATTCTTTGCATGATATGGAAACTTTAACCTGGTATTATTAATAATGCAGAACTGCTGCTGCTTCAATTAATTCAATTTATATTGATGTTCAACCACGCAGGAGTTGAAATCCCAAGTGCCAGAAATTTAGACCTCTAATGGATCATTTAGTGGCCGAATGTGAAGAAAAGGGATTGTCAGCATTCTTGCCATTTATTTGCCAAGTTTAGCAAATTTCACAGAATTTACAGTGCAGGAAAAGGCCATTCAGCCCAATTAGTCTATGCAAGGTCTTACCTTCCACTTGCAAATCCTCTCACTCCACTCCATCTAATTGTAATATGTATTCCTTATTCCCTCATGCTTCCCCTTCATTGTGTCCATTCAACTCAATCACTTCATGTGGTAGCTATCCCGCATTTACATCACTCTCCAGGTAAAGAAAATAAAAAGAAATAAGAGCTGGAGTTGGCCTCTTGAGTCCTTAGATAAGAGCAAAGAACAGTACAGCACAGGAACAGGTCCTTCAGCCCACCCACCCTGTGCCAACACATGACACCTTTCTAAAGACCTTTTGCCTCTTCATGGTCTGTATCCCTCTATTCCCTGTCTATTCATCTATCTGTCAAGATGCCTCTTAAACATTGCCATTGTATGTGCTTCTGCCACCTCCCCTGGCTGTGCATTCCAGGCACTTACCACCCTCTGTGTAAAAAAACTTGCCTCTCACAACTCCCTTAAATTTTCCCCCTCTTACCTTAAACATATGCCTCCTAGTAATTGACATTTCTACCTTGGGAAAAAGACTCCCACTATCCATTATATCTATGCCTCTCATAATTTTGTAAACCACTATCAGGTCGCCCCTCAGCCTCCGACATTCAAGTGAAAACAAACCAAGTTTGTGGGCGACATGGGTGCAGAACTGCTGCTTCACAGCTCCAGGGGCCTGTGTTCGATTCCCGGCTCGGGTCACTGTCTGCGTGGAGTTTGCACATTCTGCTCGTGGGTTTCCTCCGGGTGCTCCGGTTTCCTCCCACAGTCCAAAGACGTGTGGGTTAGGTTGATTGGCCATGCTAAAATTGCCCCTTAGTGTCCTGAGATGCGTAGATTAGAGGGATTAGCGGGTAAAATATGTAGGGCCCAGGTGGGATTGTGGTTGGTGCAGACTCGATGGGCCAAATGGCCTCTTTCTGCACTGTAGGGTTTCTATGATCTATGATCTAAGTTTGTCCAATCTCCCCTCACAGCTAAAACCCTCCAAACCAAGCAACATCCTGGTAAACCTTTTCTGTACCTTCTCCATAGCCTCTACACCCTTCTTGTAGTGTGGCGACCAGAACTGGGTGCAATATTCCAAATGTGGCCGAAATAAAATTCTATACAGCTGCAACATGACTTGCCAATTTTTATACTCTGTGCCCTGACTGATGAAGGTAAGCATGCCATATGCGTTCTTGACCACCATAACCACTTGTGTTGCCACTTTCAGGGAACTGTGGATCTGAACACCTAGATCCCTCTGTTAATGCTTCTAAGGGTTCTGTTATTTACTGTAGACTTCCCATGAAGGAGACCAGATGGGGGACTAAGGATACTAAGAAGACCAGATATGTACACTGTACTCCAGGTATGCTTTCACCAAAACCTTGTATAATTGTAGTAAGACTTCAATACTCTTATACTCTAATCCCTTTATAATAAAGGTTAGCATACTATTTGCTTTCCTAATTGCTGGCTCTGCTGGCTTTCCAGTCTCTCAAATTTAAAAAAATTATTAGTTTTCATTTTTCCTACCAAAGTGGATAATTTCATGTTTCTCCATGTTATATTCCATCTGCCAACTTCATGCCCATTCAGTTTAAAGTCAATTGATTAATGTCATAAGTAGGCTTACATTAACACTGCAATGAAGTTGCTGTAAAAATCCCCTAGTCACCACACTCCGACACCTGTTCGGGTACATGGAGGAAGAATTTAGCACGGCCAATGCATCTAATCCACATATCTTTGGACTGTGAGAGGAAACTGGATCACCCGGAGGAAACCCACGCAGACATGGAGAAAACATGCAGATTCCGCAGAGACAGTGACCCAAGCTGGGAATTGAACCCAGGTCCCTGATGCTGTGAGGCAGCAGTGCTAACCACTTTGCCACTATGCCATCCATTCACTTAAGCTCTGCAAATCCTGTCATAGTCTCTTCACATTCTCCTTCCAACCAACTTTCTCATCCAACTCACCAGTAAACTTAGGTACATTGTATGCAATCCCTTAATCTAAATCATTGATATAGATTGTAAATGGTCGGGGCCTGAGCAGTGATCCAAGTGCTCATTAATTACGGCCTGCCAACCTGAAAATAATCCTCTTATTTCTCCTCTCCCTTTTCTGTCCATTAACCAACCCTCACTCTGCACTAATACATTAACTCCAATTCCATGAGCCTATCTGGAAACTTAACACATACTTTTTCAAAATCCAATCGCTCTGCATCCACGCTGGTATCAGATATTGGGTGGAAATTGGGAGGTTAGACATCTGGGAGCCAGTGGAGTCAGATATCAGAGGTGTCAGACATGGAGGGCGGGGGGGGGGGGGGGGGGGGGGGGGGGAGCGGGGGTGGGGGGGGGTGGGTAGTTGGACATGGGGTTGGTGGTGTCAAACATTGGTGGTGGTTGGGCTGGGTTGGACATGGGGGTTGAACATAAGAACATAAGAAATAGGAGCAGGAGTAGGCCATCTGGCCCTTCGAGCTTGCCCCGCCATTCAACAAGATCATGGCTGATCTGAAGCGAATCAGTTCCACTTACCCGCCTGCTCCCCATATCCCCTAATTCCCTTATCGATCAGAAAACTATCTACCCGTGATTTAAACATATTCAACGAGGAAGCCTCCACCACTTCAATGGGCAGAGAATTCCAGAGATTCACTACCCTCTGAGAGAAGAAGTTCCCCCTCAACTCTGTTCTGAACCGGCCCCCCCTTATTTTGAGGCTGTGCCCTCTAGTTCTGGTTTCCCTTCTAAGTGGAAAGAATCTCTCCACCTCTACCCTATCCAGCCCCTTCATTATCTTATATGTCTCTATAAGATCACCCCTCAGCCTTCGAAACCCCAACGAGTACAGACCCAATCTGTTTAATCTCTCCTCATAAGCTACACCCCTCATCTCCGGTATCAATCTGGTGAACCTTCTCTGCACTCCTTCCAAGGCCAATATATCCTTTCGCAAATAAGGGGACCAAAACTGCACACAGTACTCCAGTTGCGGCCTCACCAGTGCCTTGTACAGTTGCAGCAAGACCTCCCTGCTTTTATATTCTATCCCCCTCGCGATAAAGGCCAACATTCCATTCGCCTTCTTGATCACCTGCTGCACCTGCAGACTGAGTTTTTGCGATTCGTGCACAAGGACCACCAGGTCCCTCTGCACAGTCGCACGATGTAATTTTTCTCCATTTAAATAATATTCCAATTTACTATTATTTCTTCCAAAGTGGATAACCTCACATTTGCTAACGTTATATTCCATCTGCCAGATCCTCGCCCACTCGCTCAGCCTATCCAAATCTCTCTGCAGACTTTCCGCGTCCTCCACGCAATTCGCTTTCCCACTCACCTTCGTGTCATCAGCAAACTTGAATACCCTACATTCAGTCCCCTCCTCCAGATCATCTATGTAAATGGTAAACAATTTAGGCCCCAGCACCGATCCCTGCGGCACGCCACTGCTCACCAACTGCCAACCAGAAAAGCACCCATTTATCCCAACTCTCTGCTTCCTGTTAGATAGCCAATCCCCAATCCACGCCAACAGCTTACCCCTAACTCCGTGTACCCCAATCTTCTGCAGCAACCTTTTGTGAGGCACCTTATCGAATGCCTTCTGGAAATCTAAAAACACCACATCCACCGGTTCCCCTCTGTCAACCGCACTAGTGACATCTTCATAAAAGTCCAGTAGATTCGTCAAACACGACTTTCCCTTCATGAATCCATGCTGCGTCTGCTTGATCGAACCATTCTTATTCAGGTGCTCTGTTATTTCCTCTTTGATAATGGACTCTAGCATCTTCCCAACTACGGATGTTAAGCTAACCGGCCTGTAGTCACCCGCCTTTTGTCTACTTCCTTTTTTAAACAGCGGCGTAACAGTAGCTGTTTTCCAGTCAGCCGGCACTACCCCAGAGTCCAGCGAATTTTGATAAATTACTACTAACGCATCTGCTATTACCTCAGCCATTTCTTTCAGTACCCTGGGATGCATTCCATCCGGGCCCGGGGACTTGTCTACCTTGAGTTGGGCCAAGGGGTGAGGATCTGTGGGGATTCATGTCAGGCTGGAGGAGTCAGGTCAGGTGTGAGGGGAGAGCTTGGGTCAGGTCAGGTTGAATGGGGGTGGGCAAATACCACGTGGGTGTGGTGTTGGAGTGGGGAATGCTGTGGAGTGAGTGCCTAGTAGTGGGGGGGACACAGGGAGGTTTGGGTGTGTGAGGGGAGTCCGATGTGGGGACCAGTCTGGGTGTTTAAAATGGTTACACTGAAGTTAGAAGGGGTTTTAATTCTTCTAACTTTTTCAGAATAACTATTAGCCTAACCTTGACAGAACCATACGGAGTTAGTGAATTAAATCACTTTGTCAGATGGTTACCAGCACAGTGCAGTTTTCCAGGAGAAGTTAATGCTTCTGGACAATTGCCAGGTAAACCTTTACCTGGGAACTTCCTCGAGGGATTTCCCAGCACATCTTTGTGGTACTCCACAACTCCAGCACTGGGGCACCAGGATGTTATGGGCCACTCCATACACTTCAGGTCCCCCAGTTCTGTTGCTAACATCAGATCCCAGATGAGGTCATTCTCACTCTCCACCTTTTTTCTTGGTCACCCTATTTACAGCCCCACAGTGTCTCAATTGTGTACACTTCAGCTAGGATTTTCCAGCCCCCATTAAGGCAGGACGCAGAAGACTTTCAGCAGGGGGGCTGGCGGATCCCAGCAACGGCTGGGACTGGAAAATCCCACCCTTCACTTCCTTGCATTGAAATCACTCCTCAGCCTCTTCCCTCCCATCACACCCTCACTGCTCCTTCTGTTGCTCTGACACTGGCACTGTTCATCCTTCCCTCCCTTCACCCCACCACCGGTAACCATGGCTAGATCGACTTCCCTGAAACCTCCTCCCTAAATCCTTTCAGTTCTTCACCTCTGTCTCACATTGAAAACAATCTTTGAAATCCAGCACCTTGACGAAACTTTTAATCCACATCTGGATCCATTCTTTTTTCCCTCAAATCTTCGAAACGCCTTGAGATATTTTTGTTTTATGTTTGAAGTTATACATGAATGCAAGATGTTGCTGTTTACAAAATTGTCTATTAAAATCAAATATTTACTATTGAGAATATTTTCACTTCCAGGAAATGTGTTTTTTTTTTCTCTATATGACTTCAAAAGCCATTAACAAGTTGTAAACAAGGCCTTAAGAAGGCTTATTCTCCTTCTTTGCTCTCATTATTTCCCTTTCAGTAATTTACCCATGAGAGGGAATGCTTTAAAGTAGCAATTATTGCAGAGTGCAATGATTTCCTTGCTTCTCCAGGTTGATTACACTTTTACCCTGCAAGGAACACACAACCTCCGTGTGGTCAGATTAACTCGTACCAGTATATGGTGGTGAGTGCACCTTGGCATGTGAGATTGCCCGAACAACTCAGTCATTTTTATTTTTCCACACACCCACAATTCGTGCCAATCCTCACTTGTAAAGATGAGGCCAGGTGCAATCACATACATTATTTTAACTAAAATAATCTGACAAAGAGTTATTAACCCAAAAGGTTAACTCCATCTTTCTCCGTGGATGCTATCTGATTTGTTGAGTGTTTCCACCATTTTCAGTTTTTATGACAACCTGCTGCTGTCTAAATTAATGGTTTAACTCTTTGATACCACTTTCAGAGTTACCTTCTTTTAAATATTCATTCATGGGACATGGGCATCGCTGGCTGGCCAACATTTATTGTCCAATCCTAGTTGCTCGAGGGGGGTTGAGAGTCAACCACATTGCTGTGGCTCTGGAGTCACATGTAGGCCAGACCAGCTGAGGGTAGCAGATTTCCTTCCCTAAAGGACATCAGTGAACCAGATGAGTTTTTCCGACAATCGACAATGGTTTCATGGTCATCAGTGGATTCTTAATTCCAGATATGTTTTATTGAATTCAAACTCTATCATCTGCCGTGGCGGGGTTCAAACCCGGGTCCCCAGAACATTAGCTGAGTTTCTGGATTAATCATCCAGTGATGATAACACTAGGCCATCGCCTCCCCTATTGTCATTTGAAACAAAATGAAAATGGGTGGGAGTTGGGTTTTAAAGATGAATATAGTCTCCCAAGAAATTCTGGTGTTCCTGATCTCCTCGGATGATACATGAAATGTATCTGAAACACTAAGATGCATGAAATTCTAAAGGTCAAAGAGTGGCACGCTGGCACAGTGATTATCACTGCTGCCTCACAGAGCCAGGGATCCGGGTTCAATTCCGGCCTTGGGTGACTGTCTGTGAAAGTGTGCAAGTTCTCCCCGTGTCTGCGTGGGTTTCCTCCAGCTGCTCCAGTTTCCTCCCACTATCCAAAGATGTACATGTTAGGTGGATTGACCATGTTAAAATTGCCCCTTAGTGTCCAAAGATGTGTAGATTGGTGGGTTAGCCATGGTAAATGCATAGGGTTATGGGGATAGGGTGAGGGGTGGGGTTAGACCTGAGTAAGATGCTCTTTCAGAGAGTCGGTGCAGACTTGATGGGTTAAATGTCCCCTTTCCCAGTAGGCATTGTGGGGATTGATAGGGGGTAATTTTCAGCCCATGTTCGCTGTCAAAGTGGTGATGTGGGCTAAAAATCCAGAGAAAATTGGGAAATGCAATTCTTTCCGCAGAGATCGCGTTCTGTGATTTTCCCTGCCCCTGGCCAGTGACATAGCAAAGTTCATGCCCTCAAAGGGCAAGGACCTCATTTGAATAGATTTGCATTAATTTTGATATAATTCATAGTCATCCCCCACCATACATTGACCTCTCGCCATGTTTTCAAACATGACACCAGTTGGTAAATCAGTGATTCTCAAACACTGTAATCAAAGGGCCACCTTTTCCAATGGTTTAGTAATAAAAGACTGCCCCGTCACACTCTAATAATGTAGGATTCATCATAAGGATTGAGTTAGTTCAGATTGTTTGGCATGTGGTTCAGAATAACACCAACAGTGTATGCTTGATTCCCACTCCAGTTGAGGAAGACTGGGAAGCTCCGCCTGTTTGTCCTATCCCTGAGAGTGGAAGGCAGTGGCAAACCAGCTATGACAAAAAACTGCCAGGAAACAGCTCAGGATTATGAAGGGAATAAGTAAGATAGAAGCAGGGAAGTTGTTTCCACTGGCGGGTGAAGCTAGAATTAGGGGGCATAGCCTCAAAATAAGGGGAAGCAGATTTAGGACTGAGTTGAGGAGGAACTTCTTCACACAAAGGGTTGTGAATCTGTGGAATTCCCTGCCCAGTGAAGCAGTTGACGCTACCTCATTGAATGCTTTTAAGGCAAGGATAGATAAAGGAATTAAGGGTTATGGTGAGCGGGCGGGTAAGTGGAGCTGATTCATGAAAAGACCAGCCATGATTTTATTGAACGGCAGAGCAGGCTCGAGGGGCCAGATGGCCTACTCCTGCTCCTAGTTCTTATATTCTTATGTTCTTATGAAGCATCCGCAGACAATGATGCATGGTGGCACAGTGGTTAGCATTGCTGCCTCACAGGGACCTTGGTTCGATTCCCGTCTTGGGTCACTATCTGTGCAGAGTTTACACATTCTTGCTGTGTCTGCGTGAGTTTCCTCCGGGTGCTCCAGTTTCCTCCCACAATCCCAAGATGTGCGGGTTAGGTGCATTGGCCATGATAAATTGACACTTAGTGTCCTGGGATGCATAGGATAGAGGGATCAGTGGGGTAAATAAGTATGGCGAAGGGGTTAGGGCCTGGGTGGGATTGTGGTCGGTGCAGACTTGATGGGCCAAATGGCCTCCTTCTGCACTGTAGGGTTTCTGTGATTTCTATGCCAGGGCCTGCTTTCTGGCAGAGTGTGTATGGCATTATTCATGATATGAAAGTATGAGCAGGTAGAGAGTTCTGGTACCAGTGAGACAAGTGCTCATGCTTCTCACTGAAGAGTCTGCCCAACTTGGGTGAGATGTTTAACAAAATGATTCAAAATTCATTCTTTAATTCCATGCAAGAAATTCATGAAAGTGCCAAGTATTCTAATCCTGACTAAGGATCGACATGGAAGGCTGACCACATCCCCCTACACCCTCCCCCCCTGCCGCCCCCCCAAAACCCGCCCCCCCCGTCCTTTTACAAATTGTCAGCAGTAACTTCATTTTGCAATAAAGCACTTTCCCCAACACCCCAACCGGAGTTGGCAATTCTCTACCACCCCACCACCACCTCCCCCCCCCCCGATCATTGGCCCCCTCCCCCGCCACCCCCTTCTCTCCCCACCAGATCATTGTGCAGTTCCTCCACTCCTCCCCAATCATTGAGCCCTTCTCCCCACCCATCCCCCACAGTCTGAGCTGGCACGCAATTCCGACCTCCCTCCAGCTGCATCCCCCCACCCCCCCTCAAAAACAGCCATTGCCAGCAACCCCAGCTCAGTGAGGTTATGAATCCGCAACTTCCTGAGTCAAAAGCGCATCTTAGTCATTTGACCATCAAAGAGGAGAGAGGCTCTGTCAGAAACAAGAGGAAGAAAAGACTTTGGGTGACATCGGAATATTACAAGGCCGGTTACAATAAAGTTTATTTATTAGTCACAAGTAAGGCTTACATTAACACTGAAGTTACTGTGTCGCCACAGTCCGGCACCTGTTCGGGTCAATGCACCTAACCAGCACGTCTTTCAGAATGTGGGAGGAAACCGGAGCACCTGGAGGAAACCCACGCAGACACAGGGAGAACGTGCAAACTCCACACAGGCAGTGACCCAAACCGGGAATCGAAGCTGGGTTCCTGGCACTGTGAAGCAGCAGTGCTAACCACTGTGCACCATGCCACCCATGTGTGGTCACCTTTGAAATAAGGGTGACTTGTAACCCGGGTATTCTCAGAAGCAGATTTCTAGTCTGGGTGGTGTGGATGAACAAAGGGATCCCAGAGGAAAAGATGCACCAATCACTAAAAGTTGTGCCCTTGGTTACCAAGACCATAAATAAAACTCTGGGTATTCTCTCTTCCACCTTCTTCCATCGGGAAAAAGATACAAACGTCTGAGGTCACATACCAACCGATTCAAGAACAGCTTCTTCTCTGCTGCTGTCAGACTTTTGAATGGACCTACCTCGCACTAAGTTGATCTTTCTCTACACCCTGGCTATGACTGTAACACTACATTCTGCACTCTCTCCTTTCCTTCTCAATGAACGGTATGCTTTGTCTGTATAGCGCGCAAGAAACAATACTTTTCACTGTATACTAATACATGTGACAATAATAAATCAAATCAAATCAAATCAAAAACAAGCACTCGGCTTTATTTCTAGTGGGATAGATTTGAAAAGTAGGGTAGTTACGCTGACGCTGCATTGAACTTTTGTTAGATCTGGTGCAATCCCTGGCCAAACTCCAGGATCAGGTGAGGGACCAATAATGTTTTGTTTAAAATAGATAAAGTTTGAGATTCAAGTTTGAGACCGGGTTTTGGAATAAAGTCACAAGATTCCATAGGAACATAGGAATTAGGAGCCGAGGTTGGCAAATGAAGTACTTCGAGCCTGCTCTGCCATTCAATCAGATCATGGCTGATCTCTCCTGATCTCAAATCCACCTCCCCACCTGTTCCTCATATCCCCTTATCCCTTTATGTGTTAGAAAGATATCCATCTCCTTCTTGAAACTATTCAATGATTCAGACTGCACCGCAATATGGGGCAGCGAGTTCCATGAATTCACCACCGTCTGCGAATAGTTCCTCCTCATCTCAGTTTTAAATCTATCGTCTCTCAACCTATACCTGCGACCTCTTGTTCTAGGTTGCTCCATAAGAATAAACATTTGGTCGACATTTACTTTATCAATCCCTTTAAAAATGTTATATACCTCGATCAGATCCCCTCTCATCCTTCTAAACTCCATCGACTAAAAGCCCAAACTGTTCAAACTCTCCACAGACATCAACCTTTTCATCCCCGGAATCAATCTGGTGAACCTCCTCTGAACTGCCTCCAATGCCACCACATCCTTCCTCAAATAAGGAGACGAAAACTGGACACAATACTCTAGATATGGTCTCACCAACACCCAATACAATTGCAACAACACTTCTCTACTTTTACACTCCAGTCCCTTTGCAATAAATGCCAACATCACATTTGCCTTTTTTATTGCATTCTGCAACCGCATACCAACTTTCTGCAATAGGATTCAAACAAACAAAAATAACATTTGCGTTACAAGTTCAGGAAGATTAACCAATTTACAATATGTATCTTATACTCTAACATTCAGGGCAAATTTGAGATACATGTAAATTAACAAACGAACTGTGATCAGATACTCCACACTACAGGGTAAATTATAGATGCAACCAAAACAGATTCCATAGATTTCTCAGTAAATCATCCAGACGTTGGTCCAACTGTGAGTCAACCAATCTTGTTGAAACTTTATCTTTCTCACAAGTGATTCCAGTCTCCATATTCAAAGATCTTGCCTTGGAATTGACTAGGTTAGGATTGTTTTCGCTGGAGTTCAGACGAATGAGTGGGTATCTGATTGAACTTGTAAAATTCTAACAGGACTAGAGTCATAGTTATAGAGTCATAGAGGTTTACAGCATGGAAACAGGCCCTTCAGCCCAACTTGTCTATGCCCCCTTTTTTTTAAAACCCCTAAGCTAGTCCCAATTGCCTGCATTTGTCCCATATCCCTCTATGCCCATAGAAAGAAGAAACCATAGAAACCCTACAGTGCAGAAGGAGGCCATTCAGCGCATCGAGTCTGCACCGACCACAATCCCACCCAGGCCCTACCCCCATATATTTTACCCGCTAATCTACACATCCCAGGACTCTAAGGGGCAATTTTTTTTAACCTGGCCAATCAACCTAACCCGCACATCTTTGGACTGTGGGAGGAAACCGGAGCACCCGGAGGAAACCCACACAGACACGAGGAGAATGTGCAAACTCCACACAGACAGTGACCCGAGCCAGGAATCGAACCCGGGACCCTGGAGCTGTGAAGCAGCAGTGCTAACCACTGTGCTACCGTGCCGCCATACCCATGTAACCACTGTGCTACCGTACCATCATACGCATGTAACTATCTAAATGCTTTTTAAAAGACAAAATTGTACCCACCTCTACTACTATATCTGGCAGCTTGTTCCAGATACTCACCACTCTCTGTGTGAAAAAACTGCCCCTCTGGACCCTTTTGTATCTCTCCCCTCTCACCTCAAACATATGCCCTCTAGTTTTAGACTTCCCTACCTTTGGGAAAAGATATTGACTATCTAGCTAATCTGTGCCCCTCAGTATTTTATGGACCTCTATAAGATCACCCCTCAGTCTCCTACCTCCAGAGAAAAAAGTTCCAGTTTATCCAGCCTCCCCTTATAACTCAATCCATCAAGTTCCGGTAGCATCCTAGTAAATCTTTTCTGTACTCTTTCTAGTTAAATAATATCCTTTCTATAATAGGGTGACCAGAACTGCACACAGTATTCCAAGACTAGACAGGATAGATGCAGGGAGGGTGTTCCTGATGGTGGGGGAGTCCAGAACCAGGGGTCAGAGTCTGAGGATTCAGGGTAGACCATTTAGGACGGAAGTGAGAGATTTCTTCACCCAAAGAGTGGTGAGCCTGTGGAATTCATTATCACAGGAAGTAGTTGATGCCAAAACATTGAATGTATTTAAGAGGCAGCTAGATATAGCACTTGGGGCAAATGGGATCAAAGGCTAGGTATTGAGTTCGACGATCAGCCATGATCGTAATGAATGGCGGAGCAGGCTCGAAGGGCCAAATGACCTCCTCCTGCTCCTATCTTCTATGTTTCTATAAATTCTCTCAAAAGATCGCTCCCTCCTGGGTGGCTTAAACAATGGCTCATCTCACAGGGTTTCAATATTGCCTTCCGCGAATCCTTCTCCCTGGACTTCCATGTTCAATCAACAGTAATGTGTGATGCGCGTTATCAAACACGAGGCTAGATGCTCGGGAAATAAAGGCTTTTATTTACTGTAATGAAGCAGCCAATAATTATATACACGATCCCAGACTGAGGGGTCCCAGCCAGAGCAGGGACTTTTATACCTCTCCCAGGAGGCGGAGCCCGACTGGGATGTGCCACAACACTACAGTACAAAGGTGTAACAACCCCACCCTAACCCCAACAGCAACAAGTAGCACAACCCAACAGTAACATATGTACATCCTTGTAGTACTGGCCAGCCCCTGGCTCAGTACTATCCAGTGGGAACCAACGATGGTTCACCACATTCACCCCTCCTTTGAGAACAAAGGCCGGCGGGGTACAAAAAAAACAGAATAAAGTGTCATCAGTCTATAAGTTCAGACGGTCAGGGGGACCGCACCGTCGTTGTGACCTCCTCAATACCGGCGGTGACACCGGAGTAGGCACTTGCGGTGGCGTTCTCCCCAAGGCGGCGTTCAGCTGTTCTTCCATGGACTCACAGGCCGGTTGACCCTGAGGTGACGGTAGTCCATGGGGTCCTGACACGCCCTGCAGTGGCGACCATCCTCTGGATTCAGGCAAGCTGGATGTTCATCATAGATTTGTCAAGTCTATGAGACTTGGCCTGGTCCAGGATGATTGACGCCACCGTTGGTTCATGAGCGCCACTGCAGGCAGCTGAAATCGACGAGGAGGACCCCTGCTGGTGGAAAAGGTCCTTAGAGATGGGATTTACGACCATTTAGAAAGATGCGGATGAATCCGGGATAGTCAGCATGGATTCGTGAAGGGCAAGTCGTGCCCCACAAATTTGATAGAATTTTTTGAGGAGGTAACTAAGTGTGCTGATGAAGGTAGGGCAGTTGATATCATATACATGGATTTTAGTAAGGCGTTTGATAAGGTCCCCCATGGTCGGCTTATGATGAAAGTGAGGAGGTGTGGGATAGAGGGAAAGTTGGCCAATTGGATAGGTAACTGGCTGTCTGATCGAAGACAGAGGGTGGTGGTCAATGGAAAATTTTCGGATTGGAGGCAGGTTGCTAACGGAGTGCCGCAGGGATCAGTGCTTGGTCCTCTGTTCTTTGTGATTTTTATTAATGACTTAGAGGAGGGGGCTGAAGGGTGGATCAGTAAATTTGCTGATGACACCAAGATTGGTGGAGTAGTGGATGAGGTGGAGGGCTGTTGTAGGCTGCAAAGAGACATAGATAGGATGCAAAGCTGGGCTGAAAAATGGCAAATGGAGTTTAACCCTGATAAATGTGAGGTGATTCATTTTGGTAGGACTAATTTAAATGTGGATTACAGGGTCAAAGGTAGGGTTCTGAAGACTGTGGAGGATCCACAGATCACTAAAGGTTGCCACTCAAGTGGATAGAGCTGTGAAGAAGGCCTATAGTGTGTTAGCTTTTATTAACAGGGGGTTGGAGTTTAAGAGCCGTGGGGTTATGCTGCAACTGTACAGGACCTTGGTGAGACCACATTTGGAGTATTGTGTGCAGTTCTGGTCACCTCACTATAAGAAGGATGTGGAAGCGCTGGAAAGAGTGCAGAGGAGATTTACCAGGATGCTGCCTGGTTTGGAGGGTAGGTCTTATGAGGAAAGGTTGCGGGAGCTAGGGCTGTTCTCTCTGGAGCGGAGGAGGCTGAGGGGAGACTTAATAGAGGTTTATAAAATGATGAAGGGGATAGATAGAGTGAACGTTCAAAGACTATTTCCTCGGGTGGATGGAGCTATTAAAAGGGGGCATAACTGTAGTGTTCGTGGTGGGAGATACAGGAAGGATATCAGAGGTAGGTTCTTTACGCAGAGAGTGGTTGGGGTGTGGAATGGACTGCCTGCAGTGATAGTGGAGTCAGACACTTTAGGAACATTTAAGCGGTTATTGGATAGGCACATGGAGCACACCAGGATGATAGGGAGTGGGATAGCTTGATCTTGGTTTCAGATAAAGCTCGGCACAACATCGTGGGCCAAAGGGCCTGTTCTGTGCTGTACTGTTCTATGTTCTATGTTCTATGGTCGTTCGTGGTCGGTGCCGACCAACATGGCCGCTCCCATAGGTCGCACGTGGGTGATGGCGCCAAACTCAGCGACCCCTGGTGGTCACACACCTCCGACTCTGTCAACCGTAATGGCGTCGTCCTGGCCTCGCACGTGTACGAACCCCTCGATGATTTCGACGACGAAGAGCCGAGCTCTGAAGAATCGCAGGCCGCACTGCCGTTCCTAGATTTAGATCGGCACACTTTCGAATAGTGCCCTTTCTTACCGCAGGCGGAGCACAACACAGCCTTAGCGGGACACCATTGCTGAGTATGCTTCGCTCCCCCACAGAAGTAACACCGCGGGCCGCCCGGAGCTGCTACCGTCATCTGGCCCGAGTGTGAGCACGCCATTACGCAGCATTTCGAACCCGAGGGACGAGGAGGTATAGGCGACTGCTCCTGCCACGTTGTCTCCACGTGGTCTTCCGGATACAATACTAAGCTTTTGGAGGCTGTCTCCAGCATCTCCGCTCGCTCGATTGCCTGGGTAAGGTCAAGGTTACCTTTTTCCAATAGTTTAAGTCGAATGTACGACAAACCGACTCCCGCCACAAACGCATCTCAGGCGAGGTCGTTCATGCTCTGCTCAGCCGACACAGCTTTGCAATTACAGCCCCTGGCTAGCTGTAGGAGCTCGTTCGCATATTCCTCCATCGTTTCGCCAGACTGCCGTCGTCGAGTGGCTAAGAGGTAACGAGCGTGTATTTCGTTGGGCGGTTTGATATAACGCTTCTTCAGAAGCTCGAGGGCCTTTGTGTAATCGGTGGCCGCACGGATTGCGAGGTAGACAGTGTCGCTTACCCTCGCATGGAGGACCCGGAGTCTGTCATCATCTGTGGTGACCGCTGTGGAGGCTGCCAGGTAGTCTTCGAAGCACTTCAGCCAGTGGTCGAAGGTGTTAGAGGCGCCCACCACACGTGGATCTGGTGTAAGGCGGTCCGGCTTCAGGATCTGCTCCATACTCTCTTTTTTTTTTCTTCGACGAGAGTTTAACAACAGTAAATAAAATTGATGCGCGTTATCAAACACGAGGCTAGATGCTCGGGAAATAAAGGCTTTTATTTACTGTAATGAAGCAGCCAATAATTATATACACGATCCCAGACTGAGGGGTCCCAGCCAGAGCAGGGACCTTTATACCTCTCCCAGGAGGCAGAGCCCGACTGGGATGTACCACAACACTACAGTACAAAGGTGTAACAACCCCACCCTAACCCCAACAGCAACAAGTAGCACAACCCAACAGTAACATATGTACATCCTTGTAGTACTGGCCAGACCCTGGCTCAGTACTATCCAGTGGGAACCAACGATGGTTTATCACAATGTGCAAGCACAATTTCAGATTTATGGCCAAACACAACACCACTGCTCCAAATGGGTATCTTTGCCCCAGCGGCTCACAGATCAGAGTCAGCCTGCTGCAGTGGTTTCCTGAATTTGGAGCCCATATCTCTGTTCCCTTCTTTTAACTTACTTAATAGGATCTACTCCTGTCCCCTTTTCTGCGATAGTTCTGGATTGCAGACTGCTTCAAACTGACTGCCTCTAAGAAGAGCTATTCATAAACCCTTGAATAGATCTGGTGACCTATCAAAACATTCCCTAGAGGGTTCTACCCCTTTTACGAGGCCAATGTAATAAGCAATTGAAGATCCTGTACCTTAAATGTTACAGTCTCCACAGCCTGCTAATTTAACACCCAGGGACACGCAGATCAATAGATTTCATGACAGACCTGCAAAATCCTATTCACCATACTGTCAAGTTGATATAGGATCATTGCAAAGGGTACAGAGAAGATTTACAAGCATGATACCAGAAATGTGTGATTACACATATCAGAAAAAGATTGACAGGCTGGGTCTCGTTTCTTGAGGGGTGACCTAATAAAGATCCTTAAAATTATGGAAGGTCCATTCATTCCTCAGAATAGCCGAAGACAGCACTGGTATGTTGAATTTATTTTATTGAGCAGAATTTAAAATGAACACATTACAGAGAATTAAAAAACTGGGAGAGAGAGAGAGAGGGAGAGAGAGATACTCGCAAAAGCCAGTTCTGACACAGACTTGACCCAAACCTCACTGAACACACATGGTTGTATACAGAATTATAACTTTCCCATTTCCTGTGTTATGAAATAGCTCGGTACAAGCTGTGTCTCTAACTTTCATAAACAATTTGCAGCTGTGGCCATGAAAAGCTTTGCTTTGGCTTATGAGAAAGCTGTTTCTGCTAGCATTGTGCTTTCAAAGGACGCAGTCAATTTCCCAAGCTAATCCCAGCATGCCTGCTGAGTTCAAAATGTGGCCAAGTAAACTTTAAAAGCTTAGCATTTAAATATAATTGCATAGGCATAAATATCTTAAAATGAAGCAAACCATCCACAGATCCACAGCAGAAGGTTTTGATAGAGTGGATAGTTTAAGAATATGATACAGAATACCTGTATAAGTTTGTTTAAACAAATGCCTCAGATTCACTGTTAAAAATTCATTGATGAAGGAACTGACTGTGATCATGTTTATGGTACATTTAGCTGCTTCATGATTCAAGGACAGTTGCACAACCATTTGTATGTTATTAAAACTTTATGTTTTAAACCACTCCATTGCTTTCAAGTTTAAATTTTGGATATGAAGCTACTGGATAAGACCATAAGACCATGAGACATAGGAGCAGAATTAGGCCACTCGGCCCATTGAGTCTGCTCCGCCATTCAATCATGGCTGATATTTTTCTCATCCCCATTCTCCTGCATTTTCCCCATAACCCCTGATCCCCTTATTAATCAAGAACCTATCTATCTCTGTCTTAAAGACACTCAATAACCTGGCCTCCACAGCCTTCTGCGACAAAGAGCTCCACAGATTCACCACTCTCTGGCTGAAGAAATTCCCCCTCATCTCTGTTTTAAAGGATCGTCCCTTCAGCCTGAGGTTGTGCCCTCTGGTTCTAGTTTTTCCGACTAGTGGAAACATCCTCTCTACGTCCACTCTATCCAGGCCTCGCAGAATCCTGTAAGTTTTAATAAGATATGTGGTGAAATTGTGTCAATTAAGATTCTCAATCTCTTAAATGTTGCGGCGATACAAGGTAGTGGGCTGAACCTGATCAAACAATGGCAAAGTGTCAGAATCTGACCAAGACAGCATATTTCTCTCCAGGGAACCAGACAGGTTTTCTCTCCAAATCTTATGTTGCTTTGTCAAAATAAAACTGTGGGGCCTAAACACACTGGTAAAGTGGCTGCACTGAGATCAGGAAGCACCTTTTAAAGGTCAGAGGAAAAAGGACCTCCACCCACCCCTACCGGAGGTCTCAGGAACTCCCCCCTTGCCCCCACGGTAATTGCCAACATCTCCCTCAGTCTCCACCACTGCACGCACATGCATCCCCCCATCCCCCTCCCGCCATGAGGCTCCCACTAGGATCCATTCAGGCGCTGCCCCCTGGCACAGGATGGCACTGCCGGCTTGGCATGGTGCCAACCTGGCAGTGCCTACCTGATGTGGAGATGCCGGCGTTGGACTGGGGTAAACACAGTAAGAAGTTTAACAACACCAGGTTAAAGTCCAACAGGTTTATTTGGTAGCAAATGCCACTAGCTTTCGGAGTGCTGCCCCTTCGTCAGGTGGAGCGGAGGAATGCTCACAAACAGGGCATACAGAGACACAAACTCAATTTACAGAATAATGATTGGAATGCAGTCTTTACAGATAATCAACTCTTAAAGGTACAAACATTGTGAGTGGAGAGAGAATTAAGCACAGGTGTGCCAGGGGCACTGCCAGGGCATGTCCCTCTCCCCCTGGGGCTATACTCACCTTTGTGCCCCGGGAGCAAGGGTGGGGGGGGTGAATCTCTACATCTGTTATAAACCTCACCATTGTGAAGGGAGAAAATGTGACAAGGGTGTGTTTAATTACATTAAAATTTATTTAAATCGATGCAAATTAGGTTCTTGCCCATTGTGGGCGTAAACCTGATTATGTCGGCAGCGAGAGGTGGCAAAAATGGAAATTGTGATCTCACGAGCGAGGTTTACCATTTCCGGGTTCCGCTGGATCTTGAGCCTCCTCTCACTGTTCCTGCGGACGGAGAACGTGGGCTCAAGATCCCCCCTAGTGTTTCCTTTTGTCGGCAATCAGAGACCATTAATGTAATGCAGATGCTACCACTAAGTCTGATAAGGAAAGCAGAAGAGATTTCTTTACTCAAAGAATGGTTTGGAAGGATGGTAAAACCTGGCCCCGGGTATGGGACGAGAGAAGCCGACAATCTCTGTGAGAGAAGGGAATAGAAGTTGACAATAATAGAATTAGTGGAGGAAAGATGGAGGAGGCTTGAGTGAAGCATAATTACCAGCATTGGACTGGTGGGGCCAAATGGTCTGTTTCTGTGCCGCATATCAAGATTTACCATTCTATGGGAGCTATTTCAGAGTCTTTTTTTATTTATTAGTGTCACAAGTAAGCTTACATTAACACAGCAATGAAGTTACTGTGAAAATCCCCCAGTCGCCACTCTCCGGCGCCTGTTCGGGTACACTGAGGGAGAATTTAGCATGGCCAATGCACCTAACCAGCACGTCTTTTGGACTGTGGGAGGAAACCGGAGCACCCGGAGGAAACCCACACTGACACGGGGAGAACGTGCAAACTCTGCACAGACAGTGACCCAAGCTGGGAATCGAACCCGGGTCCCTGGCTCTGTGAGGCAGCAGTGCTAACCCACTGTGCCATATAACAAATCAAATCACTTTGATGTCGTCACTATCATTACGTAGCCAACCACAGCACTCCATTTTGTGCAGAGCAAGATTCCACAACCACCTGAGAAAGGAATGATTATTTTATTGGTGCTTTATAGGTTAAAAGAGAAACGTCGACCAAAATCACTGATACAATACCCTGCTCTTGTTTGAACAGTGCCATGTAGAATTGGGTTAATACCTCATTGAAGAACAATAACTCTACCATGTTGCATCTCCTTCTGCAGTCCATTGATTATTTGCTGGAGACTTGTTAAATAACACTTAAACAAGGTTGGAACTCGAAAATGAAGGGCATCTCCAGTATTCACAAGAGTAAATGATCACTTCTGACTTAATGGGAAGAATTGATAAACGATTTGCTGACTCAAGGAACACAAGAAGTGTCAGATTGACAGAAGACATCACTCCAGGTTAGTTTCCCAGTGTTGAAACATCGGTGGCAGTTCTCAGCCAGTATGATTGACTTTCCTAATTGGCTGATACAGGCATTGTTACATATGTTGTGGCATAGGCCCTTTCAGGGAACAGGTCAGGTGACATGTGGTGTGGGGTGAGCTGCTGGGGTCTACCCTGAGTGGGCAGTCAACCTTTGGAACATGGAGTGATGTAATAAGCCTCCAGAGGCAGAAGTCCCTTCATCAGAATCCCTTTATTTACAATTCTAACAGCAGTACACAGAGTGCTCGCAGTCAGCAGTTTACCTTCAGGAGTGCCAGAGGAACTGACACTCCCAGTTAAATACAAGGAAAAGACTCCCTGATTGGCCCATCAATTGACTCCTTAATCAGAGAGTTCATAGCTGTGATTCTCCCAAAAGCGCTGAATTGACGGGAAAACAGTTCTGGATCCCGACTGTTTTGTCAGTTCAGCTTCTCACCTGAATCTCCGCACTCTGTGCACTGCAGAGGTCCCAGTCGTGAATATCATTAAAAACCCAGGGGGGCGGGGCCTATTCCCGCCAGAGTTTGACAGTTCTGGAACTCTGTGCATGCGCAGTGATCCCGATCTGTCAGACTCCCCGTTTGCTGGCCAGCCCGATTGCTGGCCAGCCCGGGACCACCGCAGTGCTGCCCATCCAGCCTCCCCATGGCCCAATCATGGCCCCCACAAAAATTCCCAGGCCAGCCTAACCCCCCCCATCCCACAGCGTCCCAATGCACAGCCCACCCCCCCAGCAGTTGCGATCCCCCCACTCCACTCATCCCAGCAGACCCCCTCCCGAATGACTCCACCCCCCCAGGGTCAGACTCCCCCCAGCAAACCACCTTCCACCCAGCCCGCCCCAATCGCTCCCCCCCCCCTCCATCCCAGACAGATCCTGTCTGCAGAGTGGCAGTGGGAACCCCACGCTCCCACCAATTGCCCCCAAGCCCTGCCCACAATAGGCTCTACCCTTAGCACTGCCCGATGCCCCTTGGGCAGTGCCACGGGCACAGGTTGGCACTGCCAGGGTGCTCCATGCCCAAGGGGGACCACCCTCCCCGCTGCCTGGCCCGCTGCGGGGTCCCGATTGCCCCCCTTCAATCCGGTGGAGCCTCCGGCTTGTTCCCCGAATGTGGGGAGCTAGTCTGAACCCTGCCGGAATGAAGTACTCCTGGCGGAGTGGAAGATTCAATCAGGACCTGAAAGTTCCCGATAATGAACTGCTAAAAATATTTAAAATACATTTAAAACCGATTCAGATGACTTACCTGCCTTCCCGCCGGTTTCCAGTGTGGTCTGACCGGCGACTGTTCTCCGGCTCTGGGAGATGCGCATGCGTTTCTGGCACATGCGCAAATCCCGGTACAAGGCCGGCGACGCGCACCTCCCACCGTGACCAGCCAAAAAAGTTGCGGGTCGCGATGGGAGAATCACGCCGGCCCATGTTTCAATAGGCCAACCTCAGTGGCCTGATTGAAGTTATTACAAGTGATGAATACAGAATAAAAGATCTGTGTTCCCTGACACCTGGCTGTGGTGTAGTCATTCAGGAAATACCTTAGTACTCAGTGATTTGACAGGTTTGATGGGCTGAATGGCCTGCTTCTGTGCGGCTGGATCAAAGTGCTGAACGAGTTCCTTGCCGTCTAGTCTGGCAGATCTGAGGTAAGCAGCCACCGTCTAATCTTTCAGGTTTCTGACATTTTCTCTGGGGACTTGGAAGGAAGAAGGAATGTCTGCTCAGCACAGAACTGACATGAAAGGCTGTCCCCAGCTGTCACCATCGGAATTGGTTGGCAGACTTTGCAATCAACCAGCGGGACTTGCTCCACTGTGCCAATTATAGATGGAGTGTCAGTAGACTCTGCGCCACAAGCTACTGAGCCAGCAAAATAGTTTATGAATGTCTGTGATTTTGAAAGGAGCGAACCCTGCAGATTGTTCCTTCTTGACACTGAAACCAACTGCAGAGAAATGAATCTGTCGCATTTAGTTTGTAAATGTTAGAATGTAACCGGTGGCAACTTTTTATTGGATGTAATGTGACCAACGGTATCAAGCTGTAAGGGTCAGCTGAGCCAGTAAACCATGGAATCAGTGACAGAATGATGTGATGGTCAGCTGACCCACTATAAATAAGAACCTGTTGGGAATTTTGGGGGAGCTTGGATTGGCCCAGGGTGAGGCCCCGAGTTTGGAGTGATGAAGTTTCTTTATTGAACCCTTTCTTTGATTTATAAGTTGAAGTAAGTTTTTGTTATATTTTTATTGTCTGCATTTGAAGAGTTCCTTCTGAAGAAACAGTAAAATCCTGAAACTTGAGCACAAAACCTCGGCTGACGCTTTGGCGCAGTACTAAGAGTGTTGCACTATTGGAGTAGCTGTGTTTATTGGATGGGATGATAAGCCAGCTCTCTCAGGTGAATGTGAAGGACTCCATGGCACTATCTCAAAGAGGAGCAGAGCTGATTCACTGGTGTGCACGCCGATATTTAGCCCCCATTCAATTATCTGCTGGAGCTTTCTGTGAGCAAATTGGCTTCCACATGTTCTACATTACAGCAGTGACCGCACTCCAAAAAACACTTCATCACTGCAAACCACTTTGAAGTGTCCTGAGGCTGTGAAAGATGCTACAAAAATGCAAGTTACTACTTCAAGTGTGTTGACTTTAAATCTGAAACCACAACAGCAGTGCTTTGATTTTGATTTTTTGGATTTGATTTTTTAAAATTTGATTTATTATTGTCGCATGTATTAACATACAGTGAAAAGTATTGTTTCTTGCGCACTGCATCAACAAAGCATATCATTCATAGAGAAGGAAACGAGAGAGTGCAGAATGTAGTGTTACAGTTATAGCTAGGGTATGGAGAAAGATCAACTTAATGCAAGGTAAGTCTATTCAAAAGTCTGACAGCAGCAGGGAAGAAGCTGTTCTTGAGTCGGTTGGTACGTGACCTCAGACTTTTGTATCTTTTTGCTGACAGAAGAAGGTGGAAGAGAGAATGTCCGGGGTACGTGGGGTCCTTAATTATGCTGGCTGCTTTTCCGAGGCAGCGGGAAGTGTAGACAGAGTCAATGGATGGGAGGCTGGTTTGCGTGATGGATTGGGCTACATTCACGACCCTTTGTAGTTCCTTGCGGTCTTGGGCAGAGCTGGAGCCATACCAAGCTGTGATTCAACCAGGAAGAATGCTTTCTATGGTGCATCTGTAAAAGTTGGTGAGAGTCGTAGCTGACATGCCAAATTTCCTTAATCTTCTGAGAAAGTAGAGACATTTATAAGGTTATTGCTTATGAGGTTCATTTTCTTTAAAGATCCGAAATTCTGGAATAAAAGCGGAAACTACATGAATTACAGAGTGATTCTGTCAACACAGGCAAATCTAGGTTAATGATCCCGGTGCTGATACGTTGGCCGGAATTTTACCGGCACACCCGCTCTAGAACCGGGGTGGGCAAGGCTCGCAGAACGGCATTCTCCTTCCGCCTCGGGTGGGAACTTATGAGCCTCAGGGACTGGGAACGTCCCTGATTACAGGGACTGGGAACGTCCGACATGTGGAGTTTTTTCAAGGAGCAGCTACTGCGAGTCTGTGATAGGTATGTCCCTGTCAGGCAAGGAGGAATTGGTAGGGCTAGGGAACCGTGGTGCACCAAAAAAGTTTCTTTGTTGGTTAAAAAGAAAAAGGAGGCTTATGTTCGGATGAGACGTGAGCACTCGGGTAGTGCACTAGAAAGCTTTAGATTGGCTAAGAGGGAGTTGAAGAGCGAGCTTAGAAGGGCTAAAAGGGGACATGAGAAGACTTTGGCGGATAGGGTTAAAGAGAATCCTAAGGCGTTCTATAGGTATGTCAAGAACAGAAGGTTGGTTAGGGCAAGTTTAGGGCCAGTTATAGATGGCAGAGGGAAGTTATGTGTGGAACCGGAGGAGATTGGTGAAGCATTGAACCAATATTTCTCTTCGGTGTTCACGCAAGGGGACATGAATATAGCTGAGGAGGACACTGGGTTGCAAGGGAGTAGAATAGACAGTTTAAAAGTTGATAAGGAGGATGTGCAGGATATTCTGGAGGGTCTGAAAATAGATAAATCCCCTGGTCCGGATGGGATTTATCCAAGGATTCTCTGGGAGGCAAGAGAAGTGATTGCAGAGCCTCTGGCTCTGATCTTCAGGTCGTCGTTGGCCTCTGGTATAGTACCAGAAGATTGGAGGTTAGCGAATGTTGTCCCATTGTTTAAGAAGGGGAACAGAGACTTCCCCGGGAATTATAGACCGGTGAGTCTCACTTCTGTTGTCGGCAAGATGTTGGAAAAAATTATAAGGGATAGGATTTATAGTTATTTGGAGAGTAATGAATTGATAGGTGATAGTCAGCATGGTTTTGTGGCAGGTAGGTCGTGCCTTACTAACCTTATTGAGTTTTTTGAGAAAGTGACCAAGGAGGTGGATGGGGGCAAGGCAGTGGACGTGGTATATATGGATTTTAGTAAGGCGTTTGATAAGGTTCACCATGGTAGGCTTCTGCAGAAAATGCAGATGTATGGGATTGGGGGTGATCTAGGAAATTGGATCAGGAATTGGCTAGCGGATAGGAAACAGAGGGTGGTGGTTGATAGTAAATATTCATCATGGAGTGCGGTTACAAGTGGTGTACCTCAGGGATCTGTTTTGGGGCCACTGCTGTTTGTAATATTTATTAATGATCTGGATGAGGGTATAGTTGGGTGGATTAGCAAATTTGCTGATGACACCAAAGTCGGTGGTGTGGTAGACAGTGAGGAAGGGTGTCGTAGTTTGCAGGAAGACTTAGACAGATTGCAAAGTTGGGCCGAGAGGTGGCGGATGGAGTTTAATGTGGAGAAGTGTGAGGTAATTCACTTTGGTAGGAATAACAGACGTGTTGAGTATAGGGCTAACGGGAGGACTTTGAATAGTGTGGGGGAGCAGAGGGATCTAGGTGTATGTGTGCATAGATCCCTGAAAGTTGGGAATCAAGTAGATAAGGTTGTTAAGAAGGCATATGGTGTCTTGGCATTTATTGGTAGGGGGATTGAATTTAGGAGTCATAGCGTTATGTTGCAACTGTACACAACTCTGGTGCGGCCGCACTTGGAGTACTGTGTGCAGTTCTGGTCCCCACATTACAGGAAGGATGTGGAGGCTTTGGAGAGGGTGCAGAGGAGGTTTACCAGGATGTTGCCTGGTATGGAGGGGAGATCCTATGAGGAGAGGCTGAGGGATTTGGGATTGTTTTCGCTGGAAAGGCGGCGGCTAAGAGGGGATCTTATTGAAACATATAAGATGATTAGAGGTTTAGATAGGGTGGATAGTGATAGCCTTTTTCCTCTGATGGAGAAATCCAGCACGAGGGGGCTTGGCTTTAAATTGAGGGGGGGTAGTTATAGAACCGATGTCAGGGGTAGGTTCTTTACCCAGAGGGTGGTGAGGGATTGGAATGCCCTGCCAGCATCAGTAGTAAATGCGCCTAGTTTGGGGGCGTTTAAGAGATCCGTAGATAGGTTCATGGACGAAAAGAAATTGGTTTAGGTTGGAGGGTCACAGTTTTTTTTTTAACTGGTCGGTGCAACATCGTGGGCCGAAGGGCCTGTTCTGCGCTGTAATGTTCTATGTTCTATGTTCTATGTTCGGGCAGGCGTGCTGGTAAAATTCCACCCTTTGAGTTCCAATGAAAGTCCCTGGAAAATCCATGGAATGGGACCATTACAGAGTATGTGGCAGGAATCATCTGCCTGTGGCATCTGACTGTTTAACCAGTCCCTCTCCCCGCCACTACCACCCTAACAGGAGTTCATGGAGCTAGCGTGGCGCACCACAAGTAGCATATCTTTAGAACAAAAACAGAAAATGCTGGAAAATCTCATCAGGTCTGCCAGCATCTGTGGGGAGAGAAAAGAGCCAACGTTTCAAGTCTCAGTGACCCTTCATCGGAGCTCACCTAGACTCGAAACATTGGCTCCATTCTCTCCCCACAGATGCTGTCAGGCCTGCTGAGATTTTCCAGCATTTTCTGTTTTTGCTTCAGATTCCAGCATCCGCAGTATTTTGCTTTTATCTCAGATCTTTGGAGGCATTTTGGACATCTATCCTGCCTTTCAGCCTCTGCAGAAGAGATCAGAGTTACTGTTTGAAACTAACTAGGCCTGGATTTGCCAGTGCTGAGTCCTACACTGGCAAGGCAAAGAGGGAACGGGCTACACTTAGCAGCCACCAGTGTTTGGAAGTTATTGGCAATACTTAAAAGGAAATTGCATCCACATCAATTTTTTATTGAAGAGCGGGAGGGGGAGTGGGTCAAAGGCATTTCAGGTAGGCTATCATTAAATTTATGGCAGTACTTCACAAATTTCCTGCCACACTGTGTTTTCAATCTAATTGCACATCACTGATTTTCTTTGCTCCATCACTGGCGACCATACTTTCGGCTGCCTGGATCCTTAGCTCTGGAATTTTTTCCCTAAAGTTCTCTGCCTCTCTGTCCCTTTCTCCAACTTTGAGATGCTCCTTAAAACCTATCCCTTTGACGAAGCATCATGTGGCTCTGCCACCATTATCTTAGATAGCTTTTATCAAATCTGGTCTGGTAACACTCCCCTGAAGTACCTTCTGACATCATCAATATGTTAAAAGTGTTACATGGATGTGAGTTATTGTTGATGCAGATATGAACTATATTTTTCCGACTTTTAGAATCATAGAATCCCTACAGTGCAGAATGAGGCCATTCGGCCCATTGAACCTGCACCAACATCAACTCCACTCAGATCCCTATCCTTGTAACCCCACATATTTACCCCACTAATCCCTCTAACCTACGCATCCCGGGACACTAAGGGGCAGTTTAGCATGGCCAATCAACTTAACCCGCACATCGTTGGACTGTGGAAGGAAACTGGAGCAGACACGGGGAGAATGTGCAGACTCCGCACAGACAGTGACCCAAGCCGAGAATCGAACCCAGTCTCTGGAGCTGTGAGGCAGCAGTGCTAACCACTGTGTATTGTACTAACGTTTTTAGGTTTGTCATTCTGAACTGATCTATTGGTAATGTAGTTTTCCAAGTAAATTTGTTCAGGAACTAGGCAAGAAAATGTTTTGAAAAGATAAAGATACAGTTCAGGCATTATTATCATCATTTGTCGAAAGGAAAATTTGCATTTATATTGCACCTTTCACAATCCCAAAGCTTTCCCAGGTACTTATTTGGATGTTGTGATGCAGGAAACATGGCAGCCAATTTGTGCACAGCAAGATCCCACAAACACCAGAGTGATAATGACCAGCAAATCTGATTTGTTGATATCGGCTAAGGGATAAATATCGGCCAGGGACACCAGGGAAAATCCCCCTGCTCTTCGTCAAAATAGTCCTATGAAGTCCCCACCTGAGATGGAGTCAGGGCCTCTCATCCAAGACTGTACCTTCCACTATGCAGCTTAACCCTAAACACCCCGCGTGAGGAAAAACTAACAGGAGAAACAATGTATAAGAAAAAGAAAAGGCCCGGGAGACAAGAAGACAACAAGCCACAATATAAGGCCAAGGCATCAGAGGGAGCAACAAGGGTTGGACATGGGCCAAAAGAAAAGTGGCAGAGTATGAACAAAAGGGGACAAGTCCTCTCTCTGTCCGACCCCAAAAACCTTATCCCTAACCCTGGATGGTTTGTATTTTTGTGGTAAAGTCATCGGGAGTGCACAGCAAAAATCATCTGCATTTCAAAAGGGTGCAGATATTAAAGAAACAGCTGTGCATATCCTGCTTCTTCTTCGCATTTTCAGTTTTTTTTAATACTTCTTCATGCATTCAGTTCAGCTGTGTAAGGAGAAAGCCATAAACGCTTGGAAACATAATCTAATCACTTGTGTTTTGCATCACATGGAACTTAATCAGCACAACATATTTACCACATTTCCTTTCAGTAAATACTTGACAACCTGACCCTGCGTTCTGCTGACATGGGCTGCTTCATTATTGGAGGGTCAATATTACGAATGGATCGGAGCACTGTGGAATTGTCAGCGAGCAGCCTCGTCCTTGACCTGAAGATGGAGCGAAGGACATTAATGAAGCAAATGAAGAGGCTGGGGACAATCTGGCAACAATCTCCTCGGGAAAGGTTGACTGCCCTTTGACAAGCACGACCATCTTCCTCTGCATCAGTTGCAAAACGATTTTCCCTTTTGACCCCCCTCCCTTCCCCCGTCCCCCCCTGCTCCCCGCCCTCCCCCCCCCCAATCTCAAACTCAGCTTGGCTGAAGTTGACCGATGTCAAATGCAACTGAATGCTACCTTGATATTCAAAGTAGTTTTCTAGACCCTCCCCTGGAATTCAGCCAGTATCCACATTTGGTTTAATGTTATAATTTAGCCCAGAGCCAAGTGGCTCTGGCAGGAATTGAACCTGAGTGCACGGGCTATTGCAGGTGACACTCTGACAGCATTAAAGGTGGCTTCATTTTACTCAGAGGTCAATGATAGCCTGATATTTTCTGGGTTAGAATTATCCCAGGGTAGGACTCGGCTTGCGAATTCTACACAGCCGCACCGATTTTCACCACAAAGAAAAGCTTCTTCACCATTGTGAAAATTCCGGAAGTTTGAGCAATTTCTAAGTGCCACACCTGAACCCATCTTTGCAGGGGTGGGACTGGAGTTGAATAAGAGTTCACACATACATGACTCATGGAGGCAGCCGGTCATTTTAATCATCAGCTATACCACTGATGTGGGGTTTGGGAAAACCAGGAGTGTGGAATACAGAATGTGCAGATTAGAACAGGTAAGAGAAGGTCTGAGCTTGATGGATTCTAGCCAGGTTGCCGCTTTGAAGAGGTAAGTTACCTCTTTGGATAGGATCCTGGGACAACTTTGAAAGATATGACCTGCCCTTTGGAAGACACCCCTTGGGGATTGTTAAAAGTGAACATGGTTTTGAACATTTTAACACACAAACTGATTGGAACTGTCAAGCATTAAAGGATCTGTCTTGCTGTCAAGGAACTGTCCAGCTGTCAAGAAACTGATTAGCTGTCAAGGAAATGTTAAGAAGCTGTCCAGCTGTAAAACCTGTCAAAGCTATCCGGAAGGGTCAAAGCTGTCAGAGAACTGTCCTAGCTGGTTTGGCATTGGGGGGGAGGGGGGGGGGGAATAAGAACAAAGGGTTGTGGGGGGCATGAGTTGGCACTAAGTTGGCACGTGGATATGGGGGAAATGAGGGTAGATAGATGGATCCTAAGTTGGCATAGGGATGTAAGAGGCAACCGGGTGTGGATAGAGGAACATTGCATTGAAATAAGATGTGAGGAGACATGGGATGAGGGGCACTAAATTGGCATACAGCTGTGAGAGGTCAGGGGGCATTGAGGGAACTAAGTTGGCATGGGGAGTGGGGCCATGTAGGGTGGGTGACATAGATTGGGTTGATGGTGACATAGATGGGTTGACATAGATTGGCATGGAAGGGACATAGGGAAATGTGGGGGGTGAGGGGTGAGAGTTGGTAGGTTTTTTTGTTTAACTTTTATTTTTTATTTATTTATACAAAGTGTCAGGGCACATAGGTAGGCCTTGTGCCCTGCCCAGCTCCCAACCCAGTGGCCTGCAGATATGCTCCAGAGTCACGCACTCCGACTCCTGTGTCAGACCTGCCCCCCTATCCCTCCCCAATGAAAATCCCACCTGCAGGCGGTCGTTTGCCCAATCCAGGAAATCTCCCGGCTCAGCGAACCCAATCCGGAGACAACAATCTGCTCTACAGTCATAGAATAATAGAATCCCTACAGTCCAAAAGGAGGCCATTTGGCCCATCGAGTCTGCACTGACAACAATCCCACCCAGCCCCTATCCCCATAGCTCCACGTATTTACCCTAGCTAGTCCCCCGACACTAAGGCGCAATTTATCATGGCCAATCAACCTGACCCGCACATCTTTGGACTGTGGGAGGAAACCTGAGCACCCAGAGGAAACCCACGCAGACACGGGGAGAACGTGCAAACTCCGCATAGACAGTGACCCAAGCCGGAAATCGAAATCGGGTCCCTGGCGCTGTGAGGCAGCAGTGCTAACCATTATGCCACCATGCCACCTGAGTCAGCTGAGCGTCAGTCACACATCTGTAGTGCAACAGCTCGGAGTGGAAGGGCTAATTCACAAGTAGACTGCTTCAGTGCTGTAGCCAGGGTGCCTTCTGTACTGTTGGGATTCCATGGGCGGGATTTTACGGCCTCACTCGAGCGAGACTGGAAATTCCCACCCGAAATCAATGGACATTTCCATTGTCTCCCTCTCGCCCGTTCGATTCTGTGGTGGGGGGGGAAATAGAATTCCGGCGCATGTTCTAAGTTCTATGATTCTATGGTCTATGCTACATCTGTCACTTAGCATCTCTGCAATGTCAAAGTACATGAGGTTGGGTGTCATCTCTCTGGAGGCAAGGATCTACCAATAACAGGTGTGCGATCAGCCAATGAACAATGGCTTGATCAATTAACTTATTCGCCTGTGTTCATTCATCTGCCACAAGCCCATCTGGCAGCAATGGTCAACCAGCCTAGACAGTGTGACTGATTGTCTTTTGATGGTGGATGTCAAAATCTTTTATCCAAAGTGCATTTCATATTTTCCTCAGGGCTTCCACCAAGTACTGTTCAACGTGGAGAACTCTTCTGCTCAGGAAGGTGGAGGGAAGGGGCCTAAACAATAATAAGCAGCTAATTGTCTTGGTCTCATTCCATCTGAGCTCATCAAACCCTTCAAGTTGATGCCTCCATGGGCCACTTCCATCCAACTGTGTACCACATCTCAGGGTCAATCCTCATGCTGGGACAGGACATACCCAGTGATGATAATGGATGATGGCTAACAGATATAACTCTATGAGATCCAAAAATATTGATTTCTGACCACGCTAGCAAAAAAAATCAACAACAACAAATGCATTTACATTCTTCAAAAAAGGTTTGGCCCAAAAGTAGGGTTGAAGGATACTGTTAATGGGGAGGTTGAGAGGTTTAGGAACAGAATCACAGAGATTATAGTCAAGAAAGTCAAAGATATTGTTGCCAATGTTCTTTTCTATTCATTTACAGGATGTGGGCTTTTCTGGCTAGGCCAGCATTTATTGCCCATCCCTAATTGCCCTTGAGAAGGTTTTGGTGAGCTGCCTTCTTGAAATGCTGCATTCTATGTTGTAGGTATACCAACAGTGCTGTTAGGAAAGGAGTTCCAGGATCTTGACTCAGTGACAGTGAAGGAATGGCCAATATATCTCCAGGTTAGGATGTTGTGTGGCGTAGAGGGGGCTTCCAGCTGGTGGTATTCGCATGTGATTGCTTTCCTTGTCCTTCTATTGGAGTGGTCATGGGTTTGGAAGGTGCTGCCTAAGGAGCCTTGGTGAATTCCTGCAGTGCATCTTGTAGATGTTGCACGCTGCTGTCACTGTGTCAGTGGTGAAGGGAGTGAATGTTTGTGGATGGGGTGCCAATCAAGCGGGCTGCTTTATCCTGGATAGCATCGAGCTTCTTGAGTGTTGTTGGACCTGAACCCATCCCGGCAATTTGTAACAGTGAAAATCGAGATGCACAAGAGGTCTTAATTAGAGAGAAGCAGAGATATCAGAAGGTTGTAGACCTGGAGGGGATTACAGAAATAGGGAGGCATGGAGGGACTTGGAAACAAGAAGGGAAACCTTGTGAGCAGGACTTTATCAGAGTAAGGATACAGGCAGCAGAGATATGGATTAACTCAAGTTTACAGTGAGTGCAAGGTTGGAGAGCATTGAAATTGCTGAATCCAATGGTGAGGGAGTAAGGAGGCTATGGGCCTAGTGGTATTATCACCAGACTATTGACCCAGAAACTCAGCTAATGTTCTGGGGACCCAGGTCCAAATCTGGAATTAAGAATCTACTGATGACCCTGAAAGCATTGCTGGACAAACCCATCTGGTTCGTTAATGCCATTTAGAGAAGGAAATCTGCAGTCCTTAACATGGTCTGGCCTACATGTGACTTCAGAGCCACATGGTTGACTCGCAACTTGGTTGACTTCAGAGCCACATGGTTGAGTGGTTGACTCGCAACTGCTCTCTAAACACGGACAACGAGGGATGGGCAATAAATGCTGGCCAGCCAGTGACGCCCATGTCCCATGAATGAATCAAATAAAAATATCGATGAGAGTTTTAGCAACAAAAAATACATAGGTAAAGATGTCCCACAAGGGGAACGAGTTGGTAAGTTCTTGCATCTATTACTGTTGGATTTATGAACCAATTCAATGAATATGGTCATTTTTTAATAATACGAAACAACAACTTCTGCAAATCAAGTCACCCACTGTAATGGAGCAAACTTTAACCAAATGCACTATTCCATCAGATGGCTTGAAATAATTTTATAACAGTTTCATTTCAGAACTAAGTTAACAGCAGAGACCAATTTGCATAACCCCAGTTGCTTGAATCTGACTAATACAATGATACATGTTCTGTTCATTATATAGTCCTGGAAAGTATTTGAAACAGTGAAAATCAAGGATGTGCAAGAGGCCTTAATTAGACAGAAGCAGAGACCTCAGAAGGCTGTAGACCTGGAGGAGATTACAGAGATAGGGAGGCATGGAGGGACTTGGAAACAAGAGGAAAATCTTAAAATCTAACTACAAGAATAATTTGTGAGCAGGACTTTATGAGAATAAGGATACAGGCAGAGGAGATATGGATGAACTCAAATAAGGCTGCAAGTAATGATGAGGGAGCATGCTGGGCTCCATCAGTCTGATTAACCTCCAACTGTACCGACCAAATTCTAACAAACTAACTCCCAACTGCTGGTTATACCAAAACACCGACCAATATGTGTCACGGGAGGGAGGGTGTTAGATTCCTGGACCATTCCTGGGGAAGGGCAGGTTGTACAGGTTACACGTCAACAGCACTGGGGCCAATTCTCTCTCAGGGCAGTTTGCTATGGTATTTGAGGAAGGGGTAAAGGTATTAACTTGTGATTGGGAACCACAACTTAGCATTAGAGAGACAGGGTCCGACTAGAGCAAGAAATAGTCTGATCTCACCTAATATCAGACTAAGAGAAAATGTAATTAGATCTAAATTAAGTTTGTACCAGGGACTCCAGTTTGATTCCCAGCTTGGGTCGCTGTCTGTGCGGAGTCTGCATATTCTCCCTGTGTCTGCGTGGGTTTCCTCCGGGTGCTCCGGTTTCCTTCCACAGTCCGAAAGACGTGCTGGTTAGGTGGATTCGCTATGCTAAATTCTTCCTCTAAGTAACCGCACACAAGTGCCGGAATGTGGCAACTAGGGGATTCTCACAGTAACTTAATTGCAGTGTTAATGTAAGCCGACCAGTGACTAATAAATAAACTTTAACTTTATGTATACGCACAAAGTGTGGTAAATAATATTGCTGAGATAGCTAGGTGACATGGCATTAATGGACTCAAGAGAAGGCAGGTCTACATTAGGTATTAAATAATTCTGACGCAAAGCAATCAGAAGAGATCGGGATGGAAAGAAAGGAAGAGGGATGGTTGGATTGATTCAGGAGAACATTACATTGAGAGAAAGGATGTCCTGGGAAGGAAGGGGGGAAAAGGTGGGGGAGGGTGGTTGGGGTTGGTCAGGGACAGAATCTATTTGGTTGAAAACATAGCAGTGACACGAGGCTAGTGGATATGTTCTATAGACCACCAACTGGCGAAAAAGATAAAGTGCAGCAAATTTACAAAGAGGTTAGAGACAGGGTACAAGAACCATTGAGTTGTTATAATAGGCAGCTTTTAAACAATCTTCAGTGGGGATTCCACATTCAGCAGATAACATCCCAAGCAAACAGGGTTCTTGTATTTCTGAGCAGGGACTTTGGTATTGTAACAAAAATATAGTTATCAAACATGGCGGCACGGTGGCACAGTGGTTAGCACTGCTGCCTCACAGTGCCAGGGACCCAGGTTCATTCCTGGTTACTGCCTATGTGGAGTTTGCACATTCTCCCCGTGTCTGCATGGGTTTCCTCCAGTTTCCTCCCACAGTCCAAAGATGTGCGGGTTAGGTTGATTGGCCATCCTAAATTGACCCTAGTTTCGGGGGGATTAGCAGGGTAAACATATGGGGTTATTGGGATAGGGTGGGATTGGTTACGGGGATAGGGTGGGATTGTTGTCGGTGCAGGCTGGATGGGCCAAATGGCCTCTTTCTGCACTATAGGGGTTTTATGATTTGTTCATCCAATCCTGGAGTAAGTTGTGTGTGGGATCCTTACATGGCGAGAGGTATAAATAAGATTGAAGCAATCTAAAGATACACTGCATGATTCTGCACCAATCAGGTTGGGAAAAATAAGTGTCACACCCTTGATCAATGATTTGGAATAGGAAGAAAATGAGGCAGGAAAATAGACACACCATCTTCTATAAAATATGAAAAGGTCTGGTAGGAATGGACAGAAACAAGGAGCTGGTGGCTCCAGCAATGACACAAAACGAGGTAGCCATCCACACTAACTACAAAGACCATAAGCGGGATTTTGTAGCCACGCTCGCCCAAGGCCAGAAAATCTTGCCCGAGGTCAATGGACCTTTGCATGGTCTGTGTCCCACCCACTACGATTCCACCCCATAAGTTTCCAAGATCTATCAACAATTTTCTTCCCAAGGACAATCCCAGATGGAACAAACTGCCCAAGGAAATAGTCGCAACCCATCACTTGAAGTCTGCAAGACCCACCTTATTTGCATTTATACATTTTCATTATCAGGACTAACACCTCGCCAGGTCAGGCCTGGTTTAGCTTGCACTATCTATATAAATGTTGATGGAATACAGATAGCAGGCTGTGATCCCAACACAACCAATGCAGAGGCAGAAATTGTCCTTGACTAGGATAGTAATAATGTAAAGGGTAGAAAGGGGGAGTACTTTTAAAGTATGTTCAGGAGAATTTTATTGATCAGTATGTCTGTTGCCCAACAAAGAAGCGGGCATTACTGGATCTGGTACTGGGAACTCAGTTTAGGCCAAGTGGATCAAGTTTCAGTCAGGGGACATTTAGGGAATAATGATCATAGTATCATAAGGTTTAGATTCTCAGCACCATGCCTTCGAAAAGATGTAAAGGTTTTAGAGAGGGTGCAGAATACATTTACAAAAATGGTTACAAGGATGAGTGTCTTCAGTTACGTGCGTAGCTTGAAGACGTTGGACTGTAGAGAAGGTTGAAAAGGGACGTTTAATAAAGGGTCTAGTTTGTCGAGTTTGGAGGAACATATAAGCTCTACGTCTAGCATCATTTTAAAGTAAGCTTAAATAATAACATAATCTGCAGACTTTTTCCTCCAGTGACCGAGGACCCTTTAACATGTTCAATCATGGTGAAGCCTGAAAAAGTAATTGGAGTTTACAGCAATGTAGTAGCTATGGCTCAGTTGTTAGCACTCTTCTCTCTGAATCAGAAGAATTCAAGTTCCACTCCGGAGACTCACGCACAAAATCTAGCCTGGCACTCAAGCACCATAATGAAGGAGAGTCACAATATAATAGGTGCCATCTTTGAATGAAACCTTAAACCAAGGCCTTAATCGGCCCTTTAAGGTGGAGCCAAAAATTCTACAGATCTATCTTGAAGAAAAGTAGATGAAACAGAAAGAGAAAATGCTGGAAAATCTCAGCAAGTCTCAGCAAGAGAGAATAGAGCCAATGTTTTGAGTCTGGATGACCCTTCGTCAAAGTAGATGAGTTCTCCCCTGTGTCCAGTCCAATATTTACCCCTTACTTAATATCACACAGATTGTTTGGTCATTATTAATCTTTGTGGATCCTTGACATGCACATTAACTGCTACGTGTAATTACTTTAATCAGGCCATTGAGGTTGGCTTTTGGAATACGAACTCTGTCATTAAGGAGTCAATTGATGGTTCAATCAGGGAGTCTTTTGCTTGCATTTAACTGGGAGTGTCAGTTCCTCTGGCACTCCTGAAGGTCAACTGCTGACTGAAAGCACTCTGTGTACTGCTGTTGGAATTGTAAATAAAGGGATTTTTGTGAAGGGACTTCTGCCTCTGAAGACTTATTACATTATATTTACTGTTTTGCAACAGCATCATTACTTTCAGAAGTACTTCATTGGCTGTAAATGGTTTTGGGACAACCTAAATATGTAAGAAGTCTTTGGGCCCGATTTTACCATTTTTATTCTAAGTGCCGGATCTGGGCGTAGTACAGATCCGACCTTGAAATCCGCTTTCAGACGCGCCCATACGCTTTCAGCTGGCTCCAGTCCGATCTGCACTGTGGGCGGGGCTTAGCGCTGCCGGAATGATCGGAGCTCTGAACTGCGCATGCGCAGTTCGAAAAAAAATTGAAAAAGCGTGCCCAGGTCGGGAAAGAAAAAAAGAGCAGAAAGCGGAGAGAGCGGCTCTCTGACACAGATCATCCTCTGCGGGGGGGGGGGGGGGGGGGGGGGGAGGCAGGTCAGTGATGCGGATCATTGATGTGCCTTGCACTGGAAGTTGCTCCTGTGCTAATTTTATTCTGGTAGTCACAGAAAGATGGAATCTTGTAACCCTGTGATGACTTCCACGATTAGGTGAAAGAGAGCCTGGGAGTTTTAGAGAGGTGCGGCTGTAAAGAAGGCAGAAAACAATAGCCAGCTGTCTCAGGTCACTGATATAAACCTTTGATCAGACAAATGAATCTTGCAGGCATTTCTCATAGAGAGGAGATTGCTTATTGATCTATATCAAAACATTTATGCTAATCCAGGGCAGTGGAGAGTATTTTCAAGCAGAGTTAATAATCTGATTGCTGTCCTGTCTAGTGCAATTCACTGAACCCGGAGCTCTAATCAGTCTGGGGTCTTGCAGTCAAATGTATCTCGGGTGGGCGGGGCGGGGGGGGGGAAAGAGGAGGGAGGAGGGTCAGAGCATCCTCTCAGCAGGGGGGGAGAAGGGAGGCAGGTCAGAGCATCCTCTGGGGGGGGGGGGAGGAGGAGGAAGCGGGTCAGATGTATCTCCGGGGGGGGCGGGGGGAGGAGGAGGAGGTGGGTCAGATGTATCTCTGGGGGGGGGCGAGAAGGCTGATCATTGTCTGGTGGTGGGGGGGAGGCCCGCTCGCTCACTGGTGGGGGGGGGGGGGTGGATGGATCTCTGGTTGGGGGGGTCTGCTGCCACTCTGCAGGCAATCAGTGGGGAGGGAGGGAGGCAGGGGTGTCCGCTGCCACTCTGTGGGCAATCCCTCCTCCCCACCGGAGGAACAAATCCCTCCTCCCAGAGTGGCCGCATGTCCACTCCAGGTGGAGGGATTCGTTCCTCCGGTGGGGAGGAGGGATCGCCCGCAGAGTGGCAGCGGACACCCCTGCCCCATCCCCCTAGAGATACATCTGACCGCCTCCTCCTCCTTCCCCCCCCCACAGAGGATGCTCTGACCCACCTCCCTCCTCCCCTCCTCCCCCCCTCCCAGAGGATGATCTGACCCACCTCCCTCCTCCCCTCCTCCCCCCCTCCCAGAGGATGATCTGACCCGCCTCCCTCCTCCCCCCCCCCCCCCAGAGGATGCTCTGATCCGCCTCCCTCCTCCCTCCCCCACCCCTCCCAGAGGATGATCTGGGTCAGAGAGCTGTTGCAGGCTCTGAACCCGCTTCAGAGGTTCCTCTGCAAAATAAAAATCGGCTTCGGATTTTTATTTTGCAGGTCGCTAAAAGCGCGGATCCGGAACGGAACAGGAGAAGGTAAAATGGGAATTGATGATAGAGTTGGGCGGGCAGTCCATTAAATCGATTTAAATGCATGCTAATGCATTTAGATCGTCGGGCCGCCCGATTCGGGCGCGGATCCGTTCCGCGCCCGAATCGGGTGTCGGTAAAGTCGCGATTTGCTCGGACGCGGGTGCAGATCACGATAAAGGCCTCACACCCGATTTTACTGCGATTTCGCGCCCGAAAACGGGCGCAAACTGTTGGTAAAATCGGGCCCTTTATTTTAAATATGCCCAGTGATGCTATGTTCATTATTCTTCCACTCTGTCAGGTATCTGTAAATTCTCAAGGTCAGTGTCCCTAATGATACAATCTGGATTCTATTTAAGTCGCAACACTTCTTTATAAAAGAAACACACTGGAGAAAAAAGATCCATTAGGTATTGAAGATAATTGTTTGGAATGAGATTTACTTTCGATGCAATGACCCATTTTCACCCAACTGACACCCATCAGTCTTTTCAACAGACTCTCCCTATTGTCTAGTTTCAAACCTTCTGGTTGTCTCTGAACATCCTAGAATACTGCAATTACCCTCCTGCCTCACTCAACATTTCCTATTTCAGCAACTCTAATCTGGTTCACACCCTGTCTACAACACTGGGACCACACTGGTCAAAGTTATAATTGTCATATGCTTCTTGATCGTGGGTGCTGCTGTCTCCTCACACTCTACCTTCCGCACTATTGATGGTTCCATTCACCCCTGGCATTGTGTGATCATGGCAACCCAGTGAATCCTGAGCCCCTCATTGAAGCCCACGTACAATGGGGTAAGACTTCACACTGTAGAGTAATTTTGCAATCACGCTGACGCTTGCCACTCTCTAGCAGATTAGACACTTTGGAAGGCAGCAATAAACTGGTGAAAGTTTTGGCAACACGGGCAGGTGCTGATCCTTTTTCACCTGCGACAACTTCCCAGAACTAAGAGCAAAATACTGCGGAATCTAAAACAAAAACAGAAAATGCTGGAAAATCTCAGCAGGTCTGACAGCATCTGTGGGGAGAGAGTAGAGAAAATGTTTTGAGTCTAGATAACCCTTCGTCAGCTCTGACGAAGGGTCATCAAGACTCGAAACGTTGGCTCTATTCTCTCCCCACAGATGCTGTCAGACCTGCTGAGATTTTCCAGCATTTTCTGTTTTTCTTTCCAGAACTTGCAGGTACAGTATTCTTTCTGCATTACCTGCCATACGAGAAACGTCATTCAGTAATTATGCTGCAAACACATAATTGCCCTGTGAATAGGTTTACAATTTGCCTCTGCGTTGTTGGAGGAGCACTTTTAGCCTCTGTTGAATCAGTTCTTCACACTAGTGTGGATGAGTGACTCTCAAACAGGCTTGAGGAGCTGAATGGCCTACTTATGTTCCCTGTCTTTGGGGGTAGGCGGGTGATGAGGGGGTGGTGCCATGGTGTCACTTAAATGGGTCTGTCTCTAATCATTGATGCAATTGGCAATAATTCCACCTTAAACTCACATGGAGACATTCTTCAACAATGCCCCAAGTTACCCAGAATATCTTGACTGGCATAGTCTAATTGATCTACTTAATGAGGCATGAGTGTTAAACTCTTCATACATTTTGAAGAGCAGCCATAACATTTACTTTCTATTTTGAATGAATCATGGAATCATTGTATTAATAGAATCTCTACAGTTCAGAAAGAGGTCACTCAGCCCATTAAAACGGCAGCATGGTGGCACAATGGTTAACCCTGCTGCATCACAGCGCCAGGACCTGGGTTCAATTCCTGGCTTGGGTCACTGTCTGTGTGGGGTTCACACATTCTCCCCGTGTCTGCATGGGTTTCCTCCGGGTGCTCCAATTACCTCCACAGTCCAAAGATGAGTGGGTTAGACTGATTGGCCATGCTAAATTGTCCCTTAGTGTCAGGTAGGATAAGCTAGGGTAAATGCATGGGGTTATGGGGATACGGCCTGGGTGAGATTGTGGTCAGTGCAAACTCAATGGGCTGAATGGCCTCCTTCTGCACTGTAGGACACTATGATCCTAACCATGAAATCATCATATTCCTACAGCACAGAAAGAGGCCACTCAGCCCATCAAAGGGTGGCACATTAGCACAGTGGTTAGCACTGCTGCTTCACAGTGCCAAGGGCCCAGGTTCGATTCTTGGCTTGGGTCACTGTCTGTGCTGAGTCAGCACATTCTCCCCGTGTCTGCGTGGGTTTCCTCCAGGTGCTCTGGTTTCCTCCCACAGTCCAAAAGACGTGCTGGTTAGGTGCATTAGCCATTAAAATTCTCCCTCAGTGTACCCGAACAGGTGCCGGAGTGTGGCAACTCGAGGATTTTCACAGTAACTTCATTGCAGTGTTAATGTAAGCCTACTTGTGATGAATAAATTAACTAACCTGCACTGACAACAATCCCACCCAGGCCCTATCTCCATAACCCCACACATTTACCCTGCTAATCCCCCTGACACTAAGGAACAATTTAGCATGGCCAATGAACGGCGCGGTGGTGCAGTGGTTAGCACTGTTGCCTCACAGCGCCGGGGACCCGGGTTCAATTCCAGCCTCAGGCCACTGACTGTGTGGAGTTTGTACATTCTCCCTTTGTCTGCGTGGGTTTCTTCCGGGTGCTCCGGTTTCCTCCCACAGTCCAAAGATGTGTGGGTTAGGTTGATTGGCCATGGTAAATTGACCCTTAGTGTCAGGGAGGTTAGCAGGGTAAATGAGGGTTACAGGAAGATGGCGTGGGTGGGATTGTGGTCAGTACAGACTCAATGGGCCAAATGGGCTGTCGGGATTCTATGATTCAATCAATCTAACCCACACATCTTTGGAGCGTGGGGGAAAACGGAGCACCCGGAGGAAACCCACGCAGACACGGGGAGAACGTGCAAATTCCACACAGACAGTTAGTTGAGGCCGGAATCGAACACGGGTCCCTGGCACTGTGAGGCAGCAGTGCTAACAACTGAGGATTTTTTAACATAGACAGAACAGTATTTTGCATGAATATTCAAACATGAGGTCATCGCAAAGTCCTATTCTGGAATATCTGTCTAACTGACAGGGAACAGATGTCAGATTCAGGTGCCAATTTTTTTTTCTCTCCTGGAATTTGAACAGACAACTTTACACACTGTACAAAATTCATGTCATTGGGGACAAAACATGAAAGCGATGGATAAAAGACTCAGATCTTTCAGTTAAGACTGGACAGAGTACAAACAACCTAAGGTCAACTGTTAATTTGTTGTTCTTGTCAAAACCACATAACTCCCTTCAAAGTGCCTTTGAAGATTCTTTATATTACCAACATCATATTAAGGTCAGTGGCCACTGTTCATGTTGTTGCGAACTTTGAGATAATGGGGCAAATTTTCCCCTTCTGCCCGCCACGAGAATCGTAGCAGGTGGTGGGGGGGAGGGTGGGGTGGAGGGCGACCACGGAAAGGTCTGTTGCCAGTAAATCCCACCCAATTTGTCCCTATACGTGTTCATGGGGTATGAGCATCACTGGGTGGGCCAGCATTTATTACTCAGAGGGCAGTTAAGTGTCAACTACATCACTGTGGATCTAGAGTCACATATAGGCCAAATCAAGTAAGGATAGCAGATCCCTTTCCCTGAAGGACATTAATGAACAGATGGGTTTTTAAACAATTGACATTAGACTTTGAATTCCAGATTTTTATTTGGATTCAAATCAACATCTTCCCTGGTGGGATTCGAACCCAGTTGCCCAGAGGATTACCCTGGGTATCTGGATTACTAGTCTAGTGAAAAAGCGACTACCCCATTGCCTCCCTTGACTGGGGCATAGGGGCAGCATAGTGGCCTCACTGCACCAGCGACCCGGGTTCAATTCCGACCTCAGGTCACTGTCTGTGTGGAGTTTGCACATTCTCCCAGTGTCTGTGTGGGTTTCCTCTCACGGTACAAAGATGTGTGGGTTAGGTGGATTGGCCACGATAAATTGACCCTAGTGTCAGGGAGATTAGCAGGGTAAATGTGTGGGGTTATGGGAATAGGGCCTGGGTGGGATGTGGTCAGGAGAGACTCGATGGGCCGAATGACCTCCTTCTGCACTGTAGGGATTCTATGAGTGAGCTGCTCACTTTGTATGACTTCACATTCAGATCTCATTATCTCCAATGTCTTTTCAAACTTCGGTCAATTTGCTGAGCTATTGACTGATACGTCCTCCCGTTCAGTCCTTATTCATTTTATAGAGTCATTTGATGATGTTCTGTGGTTTGTGTCTTGGTTAATTCCAAAATGTTGATTGAATAAATGTCATGTTGTGCGACCTGTTGAGTATTTTATTAACCTCCTCCCACAGAGGCTATAGCATTTGAGACTGCACTGTTGGGCAAATAGCACTATTTCTAATTATTCACATTAGCAGAGCTCCCACGATTTTCTTCAGAATCTTGCCTGTACAAATTCATTTCTGCATGCAGTGATAAACTGATTAAATTTTGGGAACCGATTAACTGTGAAGCTATTGTTTACTGGCTCCAGCTTATGGGGTTAGAGAATAATATTTTTGCAATGTCTGTATGTATAAAAGCATTTTTATCGAATGTTGGAAGTTTCCCTGGTATTACGATTGTTTACTTGAACAGACAATGAACAAAGATTGCTTGGTGTCAAAGGATATGAGATAATTCAGTTTGTCTGTGTTTCGCAATAGAACCTTGTTGCTAGCTTAGTGCAGAGCAGAAACCATTTGTCCGTATCTGCAATAATGCAGGCAACGTTCAAAGTATTTCTTCCTTGCTGCATAACAAGTCATAGAAATGGATTTCTCACCTCTGGGCTCCGAAGCTTATTAACCATGTAAAATGTGAAGGTAAAGTTGATTTATTAGTAACAATTAAGGCTTACATTAACACTGCAATGAAGATAAGAACATAAGAAATAGGAGCAGGAGTAGGCCATCTAGCCCCTCGAGCCTGTCCCGCCATTCAACAAGATCATGGCTGATCTGAGGCGAATCAGTTCCACTTACCCGCCTGCTCCCCATATCCCTTAATTCCCTTATCGATCAGAAATCTATCTACCTGTGATTTAAACATATTCAACGAGGTAGCCTCCACCACTTCAATGGGCAGAGAATTCCAGAGATTCACTACCCTCTGAGAGAAGAAGTTCCCCCTCAACTCTGTTCTGAACCGGCCCCCACTTATTTTGAGGCTGTGCCCTCTAGTTCTGGTTTCCCTTCTAAGTGGAAAGAATCTCTCTACCTCTACCCTATCCAGCCCCTTCATTATCTTATATGTCTCTATAAGATCACCCCTCAGCCTTCGAAACTCCAACGAGTACAGACCCAATCTGTTCAATCTCTCCTCATAAGCTACACCCCTCATCTCCGGTATCAACCTGGTGAACCTTCTCTGCACTCCCTCCAAGGCCAATATATCCTTTCGCAAATAAGGGGACCAAAACTGCGCACAGTACTCCAGTTGCGGCCTCACCAGTGCCTTGTACAGTTGCAGCAAGACCTCCCTGCTTTTATATTCTATCCTCCTCGCGATAAAGGCCAACATTCCATTCGCCTTCTTGATCACCTGCTGCACCTGCAGACTGAGTTTTTGCGATTCGTGCACAAGGACCCCCAGGTCCCTCTGCACAGTAGCATGATGTAATTTTTCTCCATTTAAATACTATTCCAATTTACTATTATTTCTTCCAAAGTGGATAACCTCACATTTGCCAACGTTATATTCCATCTGCCAGATCCTCGCCCACTCGCTCAGCCTATCCAAATCTCTCTGCAGACTTTCCGCATCCTCCACGCAATTCGCTTTCCCACTCATCTTCGTGTCATCAGCAAACTTTGATACCCTACACTCAGTCCCCTCCTCCAGGTCATCTATGTAAATGATAAACAGTTGAGGCCCCAGCACCGATCCCTGTGGCACGCCACTGGTCACCAACTGCCAACCAGAAAAGCACCCATTTATTCCAACTCTCTGCTTCCTGTTAGATAGCCAATCTCCAATCCACGCCAACACCTTACCCCCAACTCCGTGTACCCCAATCTTCTGCAGCAACCTTTTGTGAGGCACCTTATCAAAGGTACGACCAGTGATAGACATACCTCCTTGCATGTATCATTTGCCAATATTTTATGCATTCAGTTGATTTGGTTTCAGAGTTCAGCTTTCGGTGGAGGAACAAGTTATACGGCAGCCCTGTGATAATCAAGCACTGATAATAGACTATTCTTGACAGAAGAATGGTGATTAAGCTATTAAAACTTGACAGAATATATAATAAAAGTTAAAAGAAACCAAATGGCCCCTTTAATTGCAGACTCATTAAAATTAATATCGCTGACAAATGCTCGAATAAGTCTGGCTAGCATTAAATAACTCAATTCAGAATTTTGTCAACATTCTAGCCAGATTCAAGCAACTTAGCTTAAGTAAGGCAAATAAAATATATTGAGATACCATCCAAGTTGTGGTAGTTACATAGGAATCGGAGAAAGCCAATCAGCCCCTCAAACCTGTTCTGTAATTCAACTAAATTGGAGCTAAATTTGTATCTTAACACCATCTACTCGGCTTGATTCATAGAATCCTACAGTGTAGAAGGAGGTCGTTCTGCCCATGAGTCTGCACCAACCACAACCCTACCCAGGCCTATTCCCATAAATTTACTCTGCTAATCCCCCTGACAGTAGGGTCAATTTAGCATGGCCAATCAACCTAACCCGAGTACGGGAGGAAACTGGAGCACCCGGAGGAAACCCACGCAGACACAGGGAGAACGTGCAGACTCCACACAGACAGTGACCCAAGGCCAGAATTGAAACCAGGTCCTTGGCACTGTGAGGCAGCAATGCTAACCACTGTGTCACCGTGCCACCCTAAATAATAAGGTTCCATAACGTTTCATAGTCTTTTCGAACAAAGATCTTTTAATCTCAACAGCCAAACGTTCAATAAACTCCCAACCTACACAGCTTTTATGGATGTGAAAGTTCTTTATTTTCACTACCTTCTGTGTGAAGAAATGTTCCCTAACATCACCACTGAATGGCCAAATTCTAATGTTAAGGTCAGTGCCCCCTCTATTCTGGAATCATAGAATTCCTACAGTGCAGAAGGAGCCCATTTGGCCCATTGGGTGCGCATCCACATTCCAATACAGCATCCCACCCAGGTCCTATCCCCACGGCCCCAAGTATTTACCCTGCTTATCACCCTGACCTACACATCATGGGACACTAAGGAGCAACTTAGTGTGTCCAATCCACCTAACCAGCATGTCTTTTAGACTGTGGGAGGAAACCCATGCAGACACGGGGTGACAGTGATCCAAGGTGGGAATCGAACCCGGGTCCCTGGCGCTGTGAGGCAGCAGTGCTAACCATTGTGTCACTGTGCCCTCCCCAGAAAATAAATAATTTTTCTCTGTCTAACTGATTAAAATTGTATCAAGTTCCCATAAAGAGATGAATCCAAGATGAACTGAATTTTCTTTCAAGGTTTTAAGTTAGCTAACCTGTGAGAAGAATCTAAGGTGGCACAGTGGTTAGCGCTGCTGCCTCACAACGACAGGGACTCAGGTTCAATTCCGGCCTCGGGTCACTGTCTGTGTGGAGGTTACACATTCTCTCCATGTCTGCATGAGTTTCCTCCGGGTGTTCCAGTTTCCTCCCACAGTCCGAAGATGTGCGGGTCAGGTGGATTGGCCACGCTAAATTGCCCCCCGGTGTCAGGGGGACTAGCTAGAGTAAACGCATGGGGTTATGGGGATAGGATCTGAGTGGGACTGTGGTCGGTGCAGACTCGATGGGCCAAATGGTCTCCTTCTGCACTGTAGGGAGTCTATGATTCTAAGAGAAATTAATCGATTGCTAATGGAAGAAAAGGATCAATCTATGCAAGTTTTACAGTCATGAGGGACTTGACAGTGGAAATGTGGAATGACATTTAACGCAACACCAGACAGGAGATGGAGGACTTCAAGAACAAATTGCCTTATATAATTTAATAGTGCAGCACGTATTAATTTATTGAAATGTTAGCCAACTGATACAATTGCTCCTGACTTAGTCAAAACATTCAGAAAAAGGTGGATACATTTTGATTTAATGGGGCAGAGAGAGAAAGAGAGGGAAATCAATCCAGTATTTTAGAACCAAAATTGAATCATGGACTCATAGAAGCATAGAGTTGGTCATTTGACCTGTACTGGCTCACTGAAAAAGCAGTCATGTTCACTCCTACAAGACCACTTATATAGGATTGCATTGGATATACGGCGGTGGTCTCGTGGTATTATCACTGAATTAGTAACCCAGACAGTGCTGGATTTAGGCATAAGCTAAACAAGCTACAGCTTAGGGCCTCACAATCCGCTGGGGCCTCACAAAATTTCAGAAGGTTTACAATGAAGTGAACATTTAAGAGCGGATACCAGCTTGAAGAGCCGGATTTGAAGAGCAACTCAAAAAATTACCAAACGTGGGGGGAGGGCCTGGGTGGGATTGTGGTCGGTGCAGACTCGATGGGCCGAATGGCCTCCTTCTGCACTGTAGGGTTTCTATGTTCTATGTCTATGTTGATAGTTACTTTACTCCAGAAACAGAGAAGGATCCACAAACCCAAGGTGATCAGCAAAGTCCAAAACAACCACAGCCTAGTGCCTCTGCTACTGAGACAACAGAGTCTGGAATCACAGCTGAGGAAAACACTGGAAGTGATGCAAATGTGAGCGTTGCAGAGCCGACATCCACAGTTGAAACAACAAAATTCACAAAACTCAATGATGTAGGTCTTAACCGAGGATGAACTCCTCGGTTATCAGTAAATGCATCCTCGGTAATCAGTAAATGCATTCATTTGAAAACAATTTGTATTTTTCACTTTAAATACCTTGCTATTAAATAATTAAAAGGCATAATTATGTTTTCAATTTTTTTGTGGCGACCCAAGGTCCTGTTTTGGTACGCACCTTTGTGAGACCTTTTGGTGTAACTTTTTAACAAGGGGCCTCCAAGCTTTATATAACTTAGGGCCTCACCAAGTTCAAATCCGGCACTGAACCCAGAGATCCAGGGTAATGCTCTGGTGACCCGGGTTCGAATCCCATCATGGCAGATGGTGAAATTTGAATTCATTAAATATCTGGAATTCAGAATCTACTGATGACGATGAAACCATTGTCGATTGTCGTAAAAAAACCCACCCGGTTCAATAATGTCCTTTAGAGAAGGAAATCTGCCGTCCTTACCAGGTCTGGCCTACATGTGACTCCAGGCCCACAGCAATGTGGTCCACTCTTAACTGTCCTTTGAAAATGACCAAGCGAAACACTCAATTCAAGGGCAATTAGGGATAGACAGGGATAGCTGGTCTTGCTAGCAACGCGCCACATCCTGTGAATAAATCTAAAAGAGAAGCAGAATTAGGCTATTGGGCTCAACCAGTCTCTGCCGGAGTTTCTATCACATTCAAGCTTCGTCCCAACTTTCCTCAACTTTGATCATATTGTATCATCAGTTATACAAAATGTCACATAATGGAAGGTTTGTTAACAAAATGCTGCAAGTATTATGGGACTGAAAATCATGGAGAAGGTCTCAAACTGAGGTTGTAATATGCCTTTCAGAGATAGCAGTATGTCATCACTGGAAGGGAAGTGTGTCAGTTTACTTTGGGCTTTGAGTAGTACATGGCAGACTTCTTTTGCTGCTGATGTCTTGAAGTTTTCTACCAATGTATAAATGTTATCACATGCCTCGTCTAAATAAATGCACCCACAACATGTTTACACACTCCTTTCTGAGGGATTTGGCGCCTAACCACGATTTTGCACCCGCATGCGCTGCAAGTGCAAATGGTGACGAGAAGCAGAAAACAAGAATCTCGCCAACGAGATCTCATTTTCAGATTCTCCCCACCTCCCCCCCTCTCCCAGCCTCCCAGTGATGTAATGTGGTTCCCGCTCCTCATTTAAATATATTTTCATGTAATTAAAGGGTTTCCCACATTGGCAGCACCCCATTGTTGACTCATGTCCATGGGGCAGTGCCGGGATAGTGCCAAGGAGGTCCCTCTGGGGAGCTCCGTTCAGGGGAGGTTCCCATCATCCATGGTGGGGATGGATGTGCATGGAGGGGGGTGTTCCCCCATTCCCTCGGGAGAAAAGGTTCCCCTTTTGCATGTGTGGGAGGTCTATGTGTGCATGACAGGGGGGGTTCACCTTGTGCACATGGGAGCAGTCTCTGTGTGCGTGGGGGGGGGAATGGATTCCTGTTTCTTTCTATCGGAGATCAGGGTGTAGATTCCCAGTATTGCCGGCTATTTCTCGCCCTGCCCTGCCAGCGGACCATGCCTGCAGGATTTCCTCTGCACAGATTGCTGGCGGTGGAACCAATGAGCTGACGCCGGTTTTCTCGCCTCTGTGCAGAGAATGGAAAATTCCACCTGAAATCATTATAAAAACATGACAACAGATGCAATGAGGTAAATTTGATCTTCACAACCTGGGCAGCAAATAGGTAGAGCAGATTAGTGAATCATGGAATCATAGAATCCCAACAGTGCAGAAGGAGGCCATTAGGTCCATCGAGTCCACCGATCGCAATCCCACCCTATTCCCATAACCCCATGCATTTACCCTAGCTAGTCCACTAAGGGGCAATTTAGCATGGCCAATCCACCTAACCACACACCTTTGGAGTGTGGGAGGAAACCGGAGCACCGGACGAAACCCACGCAGACATGGGGAGAATGTGCAAACTCCACACAACCAGTGACCCAAGCCGGGAATTGAACCCAGTTCCCTGGCACTGTGAGGCAGCAGTACCAACCACTGTGCCACCGTGAGAAGTCATAGAATCATAGAATCGCGACAGTGCAGAAGGAGTTCATTCAGCCCATCGAGTCTGCACCGACCACAATCCCACCCAGGCCCTATCCCCACAACCCCATGCATTTACCCTAGCAGGTTCCCCTGACACTAAGGGGCAATTTAGCATGGCCAAATCCACCTAACCCACACATCTTTGGAGTGTGGGAGGAAACTAGAGCACCCCGAGGAAACCCACGCAGACCGGCAGCTCCATCCAGCCAGTGACTCAAGCTGGGAATTGAACCCGGGTCCCTGGCACTGTGAGGCAGCAGTGCCAACCACTGTGCCACCGTGAGAAGTCATCCGATTCTCATTTGCTTGAGATTGATGGAATGTAAATCAAACAGGTTACAAATCAAACAGGTTACAAAATATGTTCATGATCAACAACAATTTTCATTCTCATCGTGTCAGGAGCTACGACGAATATATATCGGTCTTCAAACCTACTTGTACGTTCCTGCCCGAAGCCAATGAACCTTTGGCTGGTCCATCAATTTTTCCACATCAAAAGGTTTTCTTTTTAAAATTAACAACAAGAGGCTCACTTTGAACAATTTCTTGCAACACTCAGCTTTAGAGGTGAGAAGCAATATTGTCCCTTTGAATAGCACTTCATTATACAAAGCCAATCCACTTCTGATTCAATTAGACAGACCCTATTTGAAAGGTTAATCATTTATATTGCATTATAATGAAATACAGTAATTGAGTAAATTCCTGAAGGACAAAACTTTGCAGGAATACGTGGAAATGGCTGGGGAGCGGATCCAACTGAAATAAAAACAGAAAAATGCAGGGAAAATCCAGCAGGTCCGGCAGCACCAGTGGAGAGAAGAACTGAGTTAGTGGCCGGTACTCTACCACCTCACCCGACACAGAATCGGTGCAGGCGAGGGTCCGACAATGGAAACCTCTGTTGGGTGACATGGTGGCACAGTGGTTAGCACTGCTGCCTCACAGCGCCAGGGACCTGGTTCGACTCCCGGCTCGGGTCACTGTCTGTGTGGAGTTTGCACATTCTCCCCATGTCTACGTGGGTTTCCTCCAGGTGCTCCGGTTTCCTCCCACAGTCCAAAGATGTGCAGGTTAGGTTGATTGGCTATGCTAAATTGCCCCTTAGAGTCCCGGGATGCGCAGGTTAGAGGGATTAGCGGGGTAAATGTGTGGAGTTATGGGAATAGGGCCTGGGTGGGATTGTTGTCGGTGCAGACTCAATAGACTGAATGGCCTCCTTCTGCCCTGTAGGGTTTCTATGATTTATTCGGACGACCAGAAAACCCTGCCTATTATCGTGAGTTGAATATAACTGCAGAAGAATCATATTCAACTCCAAACATTAACATTATTTCTCTCTCCACTTTTATTTTAGTAGGTCTAACTGAACTGCTGTTTTAAAGCCAAATGGCCCCCTCCTGTGCTTTTCCTGTTCTATGGTTCTGTGATATCAGCTAAGAAAGCTAAAGGTCTGAGTTTGATCTTACAGCAGTGAGTTAACAGCCTGAATATTCTACCTGAAATGCCTGAAAAGCTGGCTCTTATTAAAATTCCTGTTCATTGTGAGAACTGGTGTTGACTCAAGTTTCTCAAATCTTATTTCAACCCCCTTGAAAGCACCTCAAACTGAATGTTGGGTCCATTCATTTGAAGAGACGAGGACAGCATTGGTACAAGTTTTAAAATGATTTTTTCTTATTGAATGGTTTTCTTTTATTTTAAAGAACTTAAAAGATTTACACGATAGAACCAAAGAAAAGCGAACTTGGAGACTGGCTTCTCAGCCAGGCCCTTGAACTGTGCTGAACAGAACTGGAACACATTGAACTGAAACACTCAAATCCAAACTATATTTCAACCCTTATCTCATTATTGGAAGTGTTTTTCGCAGGCTGTGTCTGTCTAGAAAAGCAATCCTTGCAGCTTCTGTTATGCAGTTGTTTGCCTGCATTGTGTACCCTTCAGGAATGCAGTCAATTTTTAGCTAACCCATCATGCCTTCTGATCCTACATGCAATCAAGCTAGCTACAATTGTTCAGCGTAGCAGAGTTAGTTAACCCCTACAGTCTAGCATTTAATTGTAATTGTGCATAGGCAGAAATATCTTAAAATGAAATCTTTGCATAGACTGAAGCAAACAGAGCTACGCATATACAGGATCCCTCACTGAACCAGCGTAGAAGCTCAAATCTTGCTGCACTCTTTTGATTCTGACACTGATGATGTAACGGCCTGAAGAAGGCAGATCAACACAAATGGTGTTTGATAAGGAGTCTTTAAAATATGACTGGGACACTGCTGGAACAAATTCCGAGCCTACAGAGCAGCTCTTTTCCAATTTAGACTTGCTTCGATATATTGGGATGAGCTGTCCAGAAAGGTTATTGTTATTGAGCCACCAGAGACAGGACTGTCACTTCTATTGTCTAACAATTAGAGTGTAAATGGTTTCCAACCCCACATTTTAAAATTAACTTGTGAAATATAAATACTAGCGCAATGAGGAAAACAGAGAAAAGAAGGAGACGTTCAATTCTTGCTGCTCAATTGATTTTGTGCCGTTGGAAATCTAGCTGTCTAGTGGCAGGACATAGAATTCAATCCTTCCAGAAAACAAGAGAACTTATAATGGGGTTGTTGGGGTGAGGGTTGCTATTGGAGGTATGGGGAGGATGAGGAGGGGAGAAGGGGGCATGGGTGGGCTATGAGTTTGGGAGTGGTATGAGGAGGTTGGGAGATAGCCTTACCCCTCATCTCCCGAACATGGCTAATGTGTCAGAAAGTGGAGATGGGCCTCTTACAATGTGGTGGCTTCAGTAGGGGCTGCCTCTGTCTCTCTAACTCTGGGCATTCCCATTGTGACCAGACAAGCACTCAGATCCTGTGCGGACCTGCTGGCAGGGGTATTGGCAGACATCTTTAACCTGTCTTTACAGCGATCTGAGGTCCCTACCTGCTTCAAGAAGATGACCATCACCCCTGTACCAAAGAAAAGGGAAAGCAGCCAACATAATCAGGGACCCCACACATACTCTCCGGACATTCTCTCTTCCAATTTCTTCTGTTGGGAAAAAGATACAAAAGTCTGAGGCCATGCACCAACTGGCCCAACAGCTTCTTCCCTGCTACCATCCCACATTTAAATGTACCTACCTTATATTAAGTTATGATGTGGCGATGCCAGCATTGTACCCTTCAGGAATGCAGTCAATTTTTAGCTAACCCATCATGCCTCCTGATTCTACATGTAGTCAAGCTAGCTGCAATTGTTCAGCATAGCAGAGTTAGTTAACCCCTACAGTCCAGCATTTAACTTGGTGTTGTGAGACTTGTTGAGATGGGCACAGTAAGAAGTCTCACAACACCAAGTTAAAGTCCAACAGGTTTATTTGGAATCACAAGCTTTCAGAGCGCTTCTCCTTCATCAGGTGAACTTGATGAAGGAGCAGTGCTCCGAAAGCTCGTGAATTCAAATAAACCTGTTGGACTTTAACCTGGTGTTGTGAGACTTAAATTGAGTTGATCTTTCCCTACACCCTAGCTATGAATGTCACACTACATTCTGCACTCTCTCCTTCTCTATGAACAATATGCTTTGTCTATGAAGTGCACAAGAAACAATACTTTTCACTGTATACTTATACATGTGACAATAATAAATCAAATCAAGTCAAATCAAATCAAATCAAAACTTGTACTAAATCTCGCTGCCACACTGCTTGACACCTGCTTTACAGATGCACTATAGAAAGCATTATTTCTGGTTGTATCACGGCTTGTTATGGTTCCTGCTCTATCCAAGACCACAAAAAACTACAAAGGGTCATGAATGAAGCCCAGTCCATCACGCAAACCAGCTTCCTATCCATTGACTCTGTCTACAAATTACTCTGCCTCAGAAAAGCAGCCAGCATAATTAAAGACTCCATGCACCCCGGGCATACTCTCTTCCATCTTCCTCCATTGGGAAAAGATACAAAAGTCCAAGGATATGTACCAACCGACTCAAGAATAGCTTCTTCCCTTTTGCCATCAGACTTTTGAATGGACCTACCATATATTAAGTTGATCTTTTTATGCACCCTAGCTATGACTGTAGCACTATATTCTGCATCCTCTCCTTTCCTTCTCCCCTATGTACTCTATAAACGGTATGCTTTGTCTGTATAGCACAAGAAACAATATTTTTCACTGTATCCCAATACATGTGACAATAATAAATCAAATCAAATCAAATAAATGAAAATAGTTGGCAGGCACTGCCAGGTAGGCAGCAGAATCATGACATTGGAATGTCTATCAACTCCCAATTCCCACTTCAAAGATGAAAACCCCATCCATTCTGTTTAGCCCCCACAACAGACTCCATCCCCTTGCAGGCAACTCAATGCGTCTCCCTGGTAACTGTCCATTAAACACATTTAGTTTGATAATGCTCCTGCGAACTTCCTCGGGAATGGTTTACTTTGTTAAAAACCCTGTATAAATGCAAGTTATGGTTGTTATTCTTGTCAACAACCTTGGAACTTGGCTGCCTGCCTATGCTTTCATCTATGGAATTGTATGTGGCATGTGGAGAATTGAAAAGCTTAAGAAATGCTAAGAATATAATCCTTTCCTTAAAAGAAATGGAGGAACATTGTAATTCAGCAACAAAAGAATATCAAGCATACACTGGCTCTGAAAGGTTGATTGAATTGCAGTAGCCTTGAATAAGGTGTGCAAATGCATGACAAATGAACTTTAAGAATGAATATAAAGTGTGGCAAACCAGTTTAACAGGGACTCATGAATAGAAAACAAACTCAGATCAAGTGGGAGAAATGCAGTGGTAAAGCTTTAGCTTTTATATGGAATTGCAGAGTAGCACACTGCAAAGTGACCAGGGTGGAAATTTTATGAATGGGGTGGTGATCCCAGAACCCCTTACTGAATAGTCAGGAGTGAACCCATCTCATATCAATGTTATGGCTGTCAGGCTTTTAATTGGCTCAGGCTGAGACTTCCACCCCCTCTTGGAGGAAGCCTTGCCTCTAAGATCTGCAGGCCAATTAGATAGCCAGCCGCTCTTGTGCTGATAACATATTATTGATGTATTTTATGTTTATGGAGAATGTTTTTAAGATTCAGCTTATTTCATAAGCAGCCAGGGTGTCTGGGTAACATTTAGCCCAAGGGTGGTGAAAGCAAGTTAATAACTCATTTTTAGCTAGGAATGAGTTACTTTGTAGAGCTAATTGGCTGGTCTTTGTGCCAGAACGTCTCCTGGCATTTCAGACTAGGTTGATTGACAGGGTCATGTGATAGTTCCAGATTTTGTGCAGAGAAAGGGGTTGGGGTCTGGCTGTTCTGATTGAAGTTAAGAGAATTTTGCAGGCTTCTAAAAGCTCTATATCTCTCTGAAAACTCCATGGTTGTCTACCCTCATTATAGCAAGTATATTTGTGATTGCTAACTAGATTTTATGTTGGTTTTAAGTCTTGAAGAAGAATGTTGCTTATTTGGAATTGAAATTGTAATAAATTGTTTCTTTTCCTGTTTAAATATTGTTCAATTGTTAAGTGTTAAACTGCTTCATTTTGTTAGAGTGATACTTAATCTATGTCATGAATGAAGTTTGTTGTGATAAAAACAAATCTCTAATTTGTCAGTGGAATTACTTCTGGAGTGAAGCATCCTTTCCTCACATTTATACCAAAATAGAAAATTCTGGGGGTCTAGCCTGGCTTAATAATATACCTTGGGGTTCTGGTCCAGGATCCGAACACTCACTAGTCACAGCAGCTCCACTGGGAGTGGTGGCCACTGCTGGGACTGCAAGCGGTCCTCGAGAAAAATTGTCAATTCAGCCAGACTAGAAGGATGTCGAAGTCTTCCACCAGGGTCATTACTGTACATCCTGTCAAGTGGTTTTAAAAACTGGGTTGTGGGAGGCCATAAGGGGAAAACATGCATGGGGTTTTGCAGTTACCATAGAGGGGGACCTCTATTGGGTGCAGGTGAGACTCCCTGCAACCCATATAAAAGGCTACCAGGTGAAGCATTGTTCACCAATGCTGTGGACACCTTCCATTGCAGGCAAGATACCAGAAGTGATAAGAGAATGAGTCATAGTGATAGACTTTTACAACACAGAAAGAGACCCTTCGGCCCATCGTGTCTGCGACAGCGATCAAGCATCTTGAGAGGCCAAAAAGTGGCTGTCTGACTCCTCCCTCACTGCTGGTAAAATACCAGTGGAGGTAGGTACATGACATGTCTACAGTCCGATCAGATCACTCCTGAAAATGTCCAAGCAGTAAAATGAAGAAGAAGCTTTTCATGCAGTGAGTGTTTGGGATCTGGAATGCTGTATCTGACAATGTGGTGGAGGCTGCTGTAATATGGGTTCTTTAGAAGAGTCAGTGATAATATCTCAAGAATTGTCTATTTAAACATGAACCGTTGATTGTTAATCTTTTTTTTAATTCATTCAGCATCACTGGCAAGGCTAGCATTTATTTTAACTATTTAATTACTTTATTTACGGATGCCAGTTTACTGTCATGCATGTGTGATGATACTGTGCTATTAATATATTTTATGTTTAAGGGGGGACTGCTTTAAGGAGCAGTGTTTTATTATAAGCAGTTGGTTTGTTTGGAAGGAATGTAGCAGATGCTGAGAAAACAGGACACTTACTCATTTTAGCCATGAAAGTGTTTATTTTGCAGAAGACTTAATGGAGTATTTTTTATTAAAGTAAGAAGTGAGTTGGGTATACAGGGACAGACTCATGTGATATTAGAAATGTGAGGATCTAGGCTTGTAGCAGAAAAGCGGTTCCATTTTCATTCTTTTTAAAAATGCAGTTGTTGCCTGGAGCTGGTAAAAAATAAGAAGTTCTCTCTCTCTCTCTCTCTCTCCAGAAGCTTTCGGAAAGCTCCAAAGCTGTTAACCCAAGTCAAACGAAGTATGCCTGGATTTGATAACTATTTTTAAAGAGGAGTTTAAGTCGATCAGAAAGATATTGCTTAATTGGAACTGAATAGTAATAAGATAGAAATTAAGAGTTTGTTTCTTTTCATGTCTAAAGATCGTTCAATGGTTAGGAGTTAAACTGTTTCCTTTTGTGGATAATATATTTAAATTGTGCTATGAATAAAGCTTGTTTTGATTTTTTTAAATAAATGCTTAATTTATCAATGGAATCACTTCTGAGGCAAAACATCCTTTCCTCACATTTATGCCAATATGGAAAAAATGTTAGGGTCCAGTCAGACTTCAAGATATACCTTGGGATTTCTGATCTGGCTCCCTAACACGTGGTATTGGTAGGCTTCTTTCCGAGAGTTCGCTCTGAGCCTATAACTATGTAACTCTATGCAGCATACCATAGGCCAGTGCCTTCCTCCAGTCCCACATTAATCCTTACTGTGCTGGGCACTTTTACCTTACAATGACATGCACACCCAATATCATAACAGAGGCAGATTCAATTGAGAGAATTGGAGGGAATTGGATAGTTTTCTGAAAAGGATGGATGTGCAGATTTATGGAGAGAAGGTTGGGGAGTGGCACGAGGTGAATTACTCCCTTGGAAAGCCAGTGCAGACAGAGCAGGCTAAAAGTTCTGTAACTAAGCGGCAATTCTATGAACTGTAAAGTAAACAGGAAAATAAAAATAAGAAATAAAAAGACCATGAATTAAATGCAAGCATGTTTGTGGATTTGTAACTATAGAGCAAATTGGGAAAGATTTGCTGTAAATATATTTTGAGTGCAGGTAATTGTTAATAGTGCTGCCTGGGCAATTTACGCTGGTGCGTGGGTCACCCGCCCTATATAGAATTCACCCACTTTTTGCGGCAATTGAATCAATGGAACAAACAATTCCCAATCTTTCTGTTCAATTTAATCTGACTATTACTTATGATACAGTAACAATGGAAGAGAATATACCAAAAAATGAATTAATTGACATGAAAGGGATAAGCACCATTCTGTTAACTGGGATATGCAACAAGCCAAGACTTCAAACTGCAATGTTGCATATCAGGACAATGTAGTCAACTGAGGGTGTCACTGGCAAAGGCCAGCATTAGTTGCACATCCTTAGTTACCCTTGAACTGAGTGACTTTTGAAGCTATTGCGGAGTTAACCTCATTGCGATGGGTTTGGAGTCACATAGAGGCCGGACCAGGTAAGTGTTATGTATTGAAGTATTTGCATGATTGCTTTAAGAATCAGTCACCTGATTCGATGGTGATGTCATTGGGATGTTGCCACAGGTTGCTATTTTAGTTTCAGTTTATACTCTGCGCAGAGAACATCTCTTTCAATAAAACCCGTTGTGTGTCACTTTGAAACCACGTGTGCAAACCATGTCTTTTCTTTTTGTTTAAAACTAACAATGCCTAATATAATTAGGACATTACAGTGAGGATGTCAGATTTCCTTTCCTAAAAAACACTAGTGTGCAAGATGGGTTTTAAAACAATTGATAATAGTTACAATGGTCACCATCACTGAGGCTAACTTCATACAATAGATTTATTTATTGAATTAACTTCCAACAGTTGCCATGGCAGGATTTGAATCCATATCCCCACAGCATTAGCCTCTGGGTCGCATGTCCAATTACATTGCCACCATGTCTCTTTCTCCCTGCACATTTGAACCAGTTCAGATACTGTCAGCATTTATCCATCAACCAACACCAGTAAAAGCAATGATCTGGTCATTCATGATGTGGAGATGCCGGCATTGGACTGGGGTAGACACAGTAAGAAGTCTCACAACACCAGCTTAAAGTCCAACAGGTTTATTTGGGATCACGAGCTTTCGGAGCGCTGTTCCTTCAGGAGCATACTCCGAAGGCTCGTGGTCCCAAATAAATCTGTTGGACTTTAACCTGGTGTTGTGAGACTTCTTTCTGGTCATTCATCTCAGTGCTGTTTGTGGGAACCTGCTTTAAGCAATTAGCCACCTTGTTTCCTCGTAGTACGAAGTGACTACAATTCTAAAAAGCACTGAAAAGGTGCTGTCTACAGGCAAGTTCCTTTGTTAGAATTAGCAACAACCTTATGGTAGACTGCACAATTCAATTTTTGAGTGTTCAGAAATTAATGAAATGCAAAAATCTGATTTTAAAAATAGAAATCTATTTGAACACGCGTGTCTCGTATTCTGAGACATGAATTATTTAATGCCTTAAGCTTTTCAATTAGAATTTATTATGAATCAATCAAGAATCGGAACTTAGAAAGAAAGTCCTACCTTTTGCCCCGGCAGCACCATCCAGCCCCATCTGCTTGCCAACTTGACAAAATTTGTCAACAGTAAGAACATTTCAGGCTAAGTACTAATTTCCAAGCAGCAAGTAAACCAGTCATTAAGGCACCAGGAGCTTTATTGAACCAAGAATAACATCTCCAGCCTGGAGAATTACTTACAGCTGTCAGAACTCTTTGTCAACATATCAAAGTACTATTAATTGAATATATCGCCAATGGCTATGCACCTGCCTTTGACTTTTTATAACGAGCTAAATTGATTCGATGAGAATGGTGCTTTTGCATACACACTAATCAAAATGGCATATGAGTCACCTATTTTAATGAATTACCTGCTGCAAAATAAACCATATTATATATTTTTTAAAATTCATATACAGGATGTGGGTGTCAATTGTTAAGCCACTGTAGTAAGTCTGCGGAGGCAGAAGTCCCTTCACCAAAATCCCTTTATTTGCAAGTCTAACAGCAGTACACACAGTGCTATCAGTCAGCAGTCTACCTTCAGGAGTGCCAGAGGAACTGACACTCCCGGTTACAAGGCAAAGATGCCCTGATTGGCCCATCAATTGGATCCTTAATCAGGGACATCTTTTTGCGTCCAACCGAATGAATGAAACCAAATTAACTTAGGGACAACTCAAAAGGGGCAGCTCCCTAAAAGAGAGAACCGCCTGCAACGAAAAACAAAGCGGAAAGGAAACATAAAACATCAAATTAAAATGTGATTAAAGGGGTTGATAATGCACCCCAGTCCCTGTGGTGCCCAGTGGACATGGAAGGTATCAACAGTGCCTTCGGACACCGCATGCTCCCTTTCCAGGGACACAAATATAGCTGCAGTAGAGGCACAGACAGTCAGGTTGGACGACCCCCTCGGTCGCCCGCTCCCTGGACCTGTAGATGGTATGCCTTGAGGCCCAGGAGCAGGTTCATGAGGAGGTCCTCCTCCTTCCCCGCCCCTCCTTCGCACCAGGTGCCCGTAGATCAGGAGCGTGGGGTTGAAGTGCAAACAAAACATCAATAAAAAGGTTTTTGAAGAAACTGAAACGATTGTGCAGCCTATAACACAACGTAGACATGGTCCACAGACTCCACAAGGTTGCAAAAAGGGCACACTTGGGAGCCCATGAACCGGTACAATCTGTGGTTGTACGGAACTACTGCGTGCAGCACCCTCCGCCCCCGTTCCCCGAGATAGTGGGGGGAGATCCCTCCATAGAGGAACCTCCACTGCAGACCTCCGCTGCCCAGCAGCAACAAGGTCTGCCAAGGTGTGTCCGGGCGACAGGCGAGGACGCGGTAGTGGAAGGTGTGCAGCAGCAGCACGTACAGGAAACACCTCCGTGCAGTAAAGGGCATGGAGGGCATTTCCACGAGGCGGCTCAAGCTGTGGGGCACCTGACCTGGGAGGGGGAGTGGTCTCGGCTTGGGGCCAATGTGAAATTCCGTCCGAGCAGGGATACGCTCAGGCGGGATCTTACCGCACAATTGCGCCTCCTCGAGACCACGTGTGCCCTTGGGGATCCTTAATCAGGGAGTTCGTATTCCAATAGGCTGACCTCAATGGCCTGATTGAAGTCATTACAGCCAGCATTTATTGCCAATCCCTCATTTCCCTTCAGAAGGTGGTGGTGAGCTATGTTGTAGCAGTCTATCTGGGGTAAGTACACCCACAGCGTTGTTAGGGAGGGAGTTCCAGGATTTTGATGCAGCAACAATGAAGGAACGGCGGTGATACATTTCCAAGTCAGGATAGTGAGTGACTTGAAGGGCAACTTGCAGATGGTGGTTCTCCAGTTTGTCTGCTGCTCTTGACTTTCTGGAAGTTAGCAGTCGTGGGTTCGAAGGTGTTGCCTGAGGAGCCTTGGTGAGTTTCTGCAATGCTGTGAATGTGTGTCGGTGTGGAGAGAATGAATGATTGTGGGCGGGATGCCAATCGACCAGGGTGCTTTGTCCTGGATGGTTTTTGAGTTTTATTGGAGCTGTACTCATCCAGGCAAGTTGAGAGTATTCCATCACATTCCTGTCTTGTGCCTTGCAGATGGTGGTCAGGCCTTGGGGAGTCAGGAGGTGAGTTACTCAACTATTCCTGTTCTTGTAGCCAAAGAATTTATACGCTCGTCCAGTTCAGTTTCTGCTCAATGGTAAACCCAAGGATGTTGATGGTAGAAGATTTTGTAATGTTAATGCCATTGAATAACAAGGGCAGATGGGTAGATTCTCTCTTGTTCATAGAATCCCTACAGTACAGAAGGAGGCCATTCGGCCCATTGAGCCTGTGCTGACCACAATCCCAGCCAAACTTTATTCCCGTAACCCTCATTAACCCTGCTAATCCTTCTTGACGCAAAGGAGCAATTTAGCATAGCTAATTAACCTAACCTACACATCTTTGCACTGTGGGAGGAAACCAGAGCACCCGAAGGAAAGCCATGCAGATACGGGGAAAATGTGCAAACTCCACACAGTCACCCAAGCTGGGAATTGAACCCGGACCCCTGGGGCTGTGAGACCACAGTGCTAACCACTGTGCCACCGTGCCGCCCCTCTTGTGATGGTCCAATTTAATTATAAAATGCTTCATGATCTTCTGAGGACATGAATGCTGCCCAAATTCTCATGGAGAACGGGATAGAACATTAGCAAATAAAATCCCTGGCTAAATTATGATAGGAATGCTTACAATGCTCTTATTAAATGTTCACTGCATTTGAAACACTAATAGTCCAGAGCTGATTCCAGACATTGAGGCATCTTTACTCCTTTATGTGTGTTTCTCATACAAATCTAGCAGTGAAACATGCTGCAATGTTGATGTTATGTCGGGGCAATGGCCTAGTGGTATTGTCACTGGACTAGTGATCCAGAGACCTGGGATAATGCTCTGCGGACCCGGGTTCAAATCCCACCACGGCAGATGGTGAAATTTGAATTCAATGAAAGTCTGGAATTAAAAATGCAATGATGACCATGAAACTATTGTCGATTGTCATAAAAACCCATCTGGTTCATTAATGTCCTTTAGGGAAGGAAATCTGCCATCCTTACCTGGTCTGGCCTACATGTGACTCCAACTATATGGTTGACTCTCAAATGCCCTCTGAAATGGAGGGCAATTAGGGATGGGCAATAAATGCTGGCCAAGCCAGCGATACCCACATCCCATGAACAAATAAAAAAAATATGATGGGAATCTTTAAAAAAATAAATCGAACATTTTCACAGTTTTCATTTCAATAGAAAATGTGAGGCGGCTTTACTTCAACAGAGTTGAAAACATGTTCGAACTATCTGTTCAGTTTGTGTGAGACATAACACTTTCACACAGCCCCAACTGTGCCTGCATTTCCCATAAACCCAACCGTGATCTTACTGTACAGGGTGCATGGTGGCACAGTGGTTAGCACTGCTGTCTCACAGCACCAGAGACCTGGGTCCAATTCCTGGCTTGGGTCACTGACTTTGCGGAGTTTGCACATTCTCCCCATGTCTAGATGGGTTTCCTCCCACAGTCCAAAGCTGTGCAGGATAGATGGATTGGCCATGCTAAATTGCCCCTTAGTGTCAGGGGGGTTAGCAGGGTTTTAGCAGAATGTTTATTATATCTTAATATCTTGTTTAAAAGCAAGTTTAATGATATCTCTTGTTTTCTGGCACCACTGCAGATGGGACGACATGGTGGCACAGTGGTTAGCACTGCTGCCTCACAGAACCAGGGACACGGGTTTGATTCCCAGCTTGGGTCACTGTCTGTGCAGAGTGTGCATGTTCTCCCTGTGCCTGCATGGGTTGCCTATTCATAGAATCCCACAGTGCAGAAGGAGGCCACTCGGCCCACTGTGTCTGCACTGACCACAATCCCATCCAGGCCCTATCCCCATAACCCCATGCATTTACCGAACTAGACCTCCTGACATTCAGGGGTAATTTAGCGTGGCCAATGAACCTAACCCGCACATCTTTGGACTGTTGGAGGAAACCGAAGCACCCGGAGGAAACTCATGCAAATGGGGAGAATGTACAAACTCCACACAGGTAGTGACCGAAGCCGGGAATCGAACCCAGGTCCCTGGCGCTGTGAGGCAGCAGTGCTAACCACTGTGCCACCGTGCTGCCCTATTCCTCCGGGTACTCCAGTTTCCTCCCACAGTTCGAAACGCGTGCTGGTTAGGTGCATTGACTATCTTAAAATTCCCCTTCAGTGCAGCCAAAGAGGCATCAGGGTGTGGCGACCAGGGCATTTTCACAGTATTCATTAGAGTGTTAATGTAAGCCTACTTGTGACACTAATAAAAGATAAATAATAAATAAATAGGTGCTTTACTGCAGTAACTTCACACCTTCCCTTTTGGGATTATGTGGGTGGTATCCAGCATGTGTAATATGCCCAAAACCTCAGAAAATAGGTCAGAGCAATGGGTAGAAATGCCAGCAAACGTCTCCTGCAACTGCGAACCCTGCCCCAGAGGAATATCCGGACTGCTTGACATCTGTGGGTCAGCAGGTGGTTGCCTGTAGGTAATTGTGTTGGAACATGTATTACTCATATCTGCCAATGAATCCTTACTCATCTAATGGAACAGGAATGGAATATAATGCCAGAGAAAATCTCTTTGTGAAGTATGGATGCCAGGATCTCCAGTCTTCTGAGATGAAAAGAACAGGAGGGAAAGTAACCTCAAAGAACATCTCTCCTTATTAGTGCATCTTGTTCCATCAAAGTAATAGCTTCGCAGATTATCGGCTCAACTCCAAGTATCACAAATGCCACTCAAGGTTCAGGTTTATTGAGAGAGTTAGAAAAATCTTGCCACAAAAAAAATATTGGTTAACTTTGCAATATAGTGAAATGTGTTTGATCTTTGCCTCTGTGCTTTATTCAATTATAACAAGAGATATTAACTGTAGACCTGTAGAAGGCTCTTGTAATTTCAAACAAGGACATTAGAGTAATATTATGATCAGGCAATTCTAGGATATAATATAGAACAGAATAGAATCATGGAATACCTACAGTGCAGAAGGAGGCCACTTGGCCCATCAGCACCAATCACAATCCCACTCAGGCCCTATCCCCAATACCCCATATATTTACCCTAGCTAGACCCCCTGACACGAAGGGGCAAACATTCGGCTCAATGAGCCTGCTCTAACAACAATCCCCCTGACACTAAGCAGCAATTTAGCATGGCCAATCAACCTAACCCACACATCTTTCAGTCTGTGGGAGGAAACTGGAGCACCCGGAGGAAACCCACGCACACACGGGGAGAATGTGCAAACTCCACACAGACAGTCACCCATTCCAGGAATTGAACCCGGGTCCCTGGTACTGTGAGGCAGCAGTGCTAACCACTGTGCCACCGTTCTATCCCTGTATAGGTAAGATCACGGTTGGGTTTATGGGAAATGCAGGCACAGTTGGGGCTGTGTGAAAGTGTTATGTCTCACACAAACTGAACAGATAGTTCGAACAGGTTTTCAACTCTGTCGAAGTAAAGCTGCCTCACATTTTCTATTGAAATGAACACTGTGAAAATGTTCGATTTATTTTTTTAAAGATTCCCATCATATTTTTTTTATTTGTTCATGGGATGTGGGTATCGCTGGCTTGGCCAGCATTTATTGCCCATCCCTAATTGCCCTCCATTTCAGAGGGTAGTTGAGAGTCAACCACATTGCTGTGGATCTGGAGTCACATCGGCCAGACCAGGTAAGGATGGCGGGCTTCCTTCCCGAAAGGACATTAATGAACCAGATGGGTTTTTACGACAATAGTTTCATGGTCATCATTAGACTTTTACTTCCAGGTTTTTATTGAATTCATATTTCACCATCTGCCGTGGTGGGATTTGAACCCGGGTCCGCAGAGCATTATCCCAGGTCTCTGGATCACTAGTCCAGTGACAATACCACTAGGCCATTGCCCCTACATAACATCAACATTGCAGCAATGTTTCACTGCCAGATTTGTATGAGAAACACAAATAAATGAGTAAAGATGCCTCAATGTCTGGAATCAGCTCTGGACTATTAGTGTTTCAAATGCAGTGAACATTTAATAAGAGCATTGTAAGCGTTCCTATCATAATTTAGCCATCAGGGATTTTACTCCCTCATGTTCTATCCCGTTCCTCATGAGAATTTGGACAGCGTTCACGTCCTCAGAAGATCATGAAGCATTTTACAATTAAATTGGACCATCACAAGAGGGGTGGCATGGTGGCACAGTGTTTAGCACTGCTGTCTCACAGCATCAGGGGTTCAATGCCCAGCTTGAGTGACTGTCTGTATGGAGTTTGCACATTCTCTCCAGGTCTGCGTGGGTTTCCTCCGGGTGCTCCGGTTTCCTCCCACAGTGCAAAGATGTGCAGGTTAGGTTGATTGGCCATGATAAATTGCCTCTTAGTGTCAAGGGGTTAGCAGGGTAAATAAGTGACGTCATGGAGCTCGGGCCTGGGAGGGATTGTGATTGGTGCAGACTCGATGGGTCAAATGGCCACTTTCTGCACTGTAAGGATTCTATGATTCTCTGATCTCCCATGAAGCATAAAATTGTAATCAATAACCACATAACATGTTTGGTTAAGAAAAAAATATTGGCTAACACATCAAGAGAACTCATTGATTGTTCTTTAAGAGTGCCATGGGACTTTTTCATATCCACCGGAGCAAACAGATTTAGTTTTGTGAATCTTCTCAAAGGTACCTCTGACAATACGGGTGCTCTATCAGTGCGATATACTTCAG